>NC_056733.1:174205102-174330102 GCF_019279795.1 Protopterus annectens
ACCTCCTTAAGACACATGCTAACTCTGTAAAGGGTGGGTAGCTGAAGTCTCCTAGAAGGACTGTATTTGAATCCAAAGTCAGGGATTTGAATCCAAAGTCCAATGTTACTTAGGTAGGTGTTTTACACTACTGGAGATGTGAAGGTATTTTGTCATCAGCAATGATATAAAAAGAGAAATTTCAAGTGGTTACTAGGATAAAAAACAGTCCAGGATCATTAACTAAAAAGTCTCGAGTGAAAGGCTGAATAAAAAATGGCACACGTCCACAAGAGAAAAAGCCATTCTCATTAGCAGGTCAAAATAAGTGACAAGCAGCAAAGGAAGAAAATGATAGCACGCTGCCACTATGTGGGAATGTTGCTGTGATTACACAGATGTCTACATTATTAATAATAAAGGGGCGGACCACGCTGCCACTATGTGGGAATGTTGCTGTGATTACACAGATGTCTACATTATTAATAATAAAAGGGCGGACCACGCTGTCACTATGTGGGAATGTTGCTGTGATTACACAGATGTCTACATTATTAATAATAAAGGGGCGGACCACGCTGTCACTATGTGGGAATGTTGCTGTGATTACACAGATGTCTACATTATTAATAATAAAGGGGCGGACCACGCTGTCACTATGTGGGAATGTTGCTGTGATTACACAGATGTCTACATTATTAATAATAAAGGGGCGGACTGGGGAGGAGTTTTTTTTTTTTTTTTTTAGTGGAATGGATTGTAGAAATCTGAACAAAATGTGTGTGATTTGTATATTTTCTCTTCATCTATGTGAGTTTTCTTAAGACATTTTGATTTCATCCCTCCCTCTTGTCAAATATGCTGCTGCTTAGTGGCTACTCTAAATTGTTTCTTCATGTAATGTTTACTATTTCCATTGAGGTCTATTTCACAGCAGAAAATGATATACAAGATTTAGTCCACTTACCTAGTTTAGCATATTATTAAATAAAAAAGATTATTAAATAAAAAATAAACTTTCAGTTTCTAAAGGAAGAGGCCTGAAATAGTTATTATTATTATTATTAGGCATTTTGCGGAAGTTCAACAGTTTTATGTAGTTGACTGTAACAAGGTATGAGAATTAACTGAGCAATGGACTCCAATAATTCAAAGCAAGTGCAGGAGATGATTGGAAGCCAATGAAGGGAGAAAGGGGTAATATGACTTGAGAATGTATACAGGAAATATTCATACTCTGTTTTGCCACACAGTCTATCCACAGTCATCAAGCCATCCCCATTAACTCATTTGTCCTATATTTTGCAGGCATCTAAGGACATTGACCATGGGAGGTGAGAATTGTGGGCTGTAATGAGATTTTGCCAGGATTCATGTTTTGAATAAGCACAGTCTGTTTGTTGTTGTCTGCGGTACTTCCCAAAGATAGTGGTGTCTGTGGCATGCTAACCAAGGTAGATTGATAGTTTTTGCATTGTAACATGTTTTTGACAAAATATAAGCTAATGCATTGTTTTGCTTTTACTATGCAGTAATGGTATATATATATATATATATATATATATATATATATATATATATATATATATATATATATATTAACACAGTCTCCTTGTTCAGCTTTCTACAATCCACTCCCCTAAAATAAAATCCTCCCCAGTCCATTTCAATCATTTTCTAAATTTGCGTTTATTTATTTATTTCTCTATTTAGCTAGTTAGTTAGTTAGTTTTTCATTTTGATAACTGGGTAAGTGGGCTGGCCCGGAAACCTTTTTCATACATGACCCAGGCACAGGTAAGTGTTTTACATTCACTCAAGCCCTAGCAGCTCGAATTCCACATCCTCACAGCAAGGGATTCAAATTGTTGGAACCCTATCTGCCTAGCTGTCTGACCAGGTACTCACTCTCAAACTTGAGTTCAGTGACACAGCTGCCACTCCATGTGATCACGTCCTAAGAGACAAATGCAAGCAAATGCCCTCTGTAGAACAGGTAACTGGGGAAGGAAACCAGGTAGAGGGAATTTAGGTTTGAGAGGGGGTTTTAGGCTTAGGGAGTGATTGGAATGTATTGGAATATTATGGTTAGAGAGGGGAGAAGATTTTAGGTATAGGAAGTGATCAGGAGATTAGAGTTAGGGAGGAGAGAGGATTTTAGGTTTAGGGACTGATTGGGAGTTTAGGTTTAGCGATTTGGGGATAGGGTTTGGGTCAGGGTTCCAGAAGTGATATTTGTCTTTTGTTATTTCACAGGGATTGAGACAGTGGGAGTTAGGGCACTGGCCAACATGAGTGAGTCGCAGCAGGGTAGTGTGTTGTGAGCTAATGGTACATGAGCACTTGTAGTAGACCCTAAATGGGTATGGCAAATTCTACTAGATTGGCAACCTTAATTAGGTGTCATAGTATTAATAAAGATATTCACATTGTAAATGTAGGCAATATAATAAGTCAACAAATGTTTAGTCAACAAGTCTAATAAAGTGAGCAGTGAATAACTGCAATGGCAGAGAAGGACACAGAGGGTCTGTGTCTTTGCCATTGTCATGAAAACAACTGCATATAGCTTTGTTTTGTAGATGATCCTTAAGTTGTTTCTTAAAAGATTGCGATGTGCTTAGCTGTCTAATTTCAGGTGGGAGGTGGTTCTAAACAGCTGATCTGAACAGCTGCTCTTTCACATGCTCTTGCTTTGAATCATGGAATTGTCTGTGTATAAACAGCCATCCTGGTTGTTCCTGTGTGAGTAGTTTTAATTCCTTAAATTTTAATTTTGATTTGAGTTGGGTACAATGTCCTAAATTAATGATTTTGAAAAGGAAAGAGGTGAAAATTAGGGTTGCTTTGTGATTTGTTGGCAGCCAGTTAATGGCTGTGAGTAGGTTGCAGAGGTAGGTAACCAGGGAAAACCTACCAGTCATGTTAAGAGTACCTTGAATAGTGAGTGTGTTTAAAGTGTAGTGTAAGGTAAGCTGTGGGGGGACTTTGCTTTATATTGGGTATTAGAACATTTTGTGGGATGGCTTTTCTTGTGAGCAGAGAGAGATATGTTATTTTATAGCAGGAATTTAGTTGGGACATGGCTTTGTTACTAATTTTCCTTGTTTGATTTGAGACGTTTATGGAAGGATCAAGGGTCAGGCCCACATAAACTTGTTCCAGGGTATTATCTGTAATTTGAGTGGGATTAAGTTTATGCAATCTTTGCCAAGTTGCAAACATCATAACGTTGGCTTTGGTTGGGTTATATACAAGGCAGTTGGAAAACATCCAGTTGAACAGGGAGGTGAATGTAGCTTGCAATTTATTTTGAGTTCTGATGAGCAGTCACCTCCAAGGTCATTAATGAACAGTCAGGACAAAAGTGGTCCTAAAACTAAGTCGTTGACAACAATGCTACCAAAGACACTACTTATAAGAATATACTACACAATGCCAGCCTTAAGGCAATTGGACCTATTAATACAGTGAATGACAGGAAACATAGTTTCTTCATGTCTTTCACCTGTTTTGAAGTAAATCTGAAAGTGTGGTATCCCTGCAGTACCTTTATGGGCAAACAGCCTTTATTACATTTTTCCTATTTTAACGAAGAGGAATATTTTTACATCAACCTCTGTATCCCTCCACTGTATAAGCACACCTCATGTTCACTTCTCTCTGTATCTCTCCACTGCATAAGCACACCTCATGTACACTTCTCTCTGTATCTTTCCACTGCATAAGCTCACCTCATGTTCACTTCTCTCTGTATCTCTCCACTGCATAAGCACATCTCATGTTCACTTCTCTGGAATTGTTTTACTCCTCTCTGCAGTGCAGCACATTATTTCTGCCATATCATTGAAGCTGTAATACTCTATCACAGATCTTGGTGATCAGTACCTACCTAACATTACTGTATCTGTTCATTTTTTGTATGTGGTGTGTGTGCTTACTAGTGCTTGTGTCCATACTTGCTAATACTGACTGTTCCATAGTTATTTGTTATAATGTCATTCATTAACTACCAATTATACATCCCACAACAGTGAGGGAAGCAAGAAAAAAGACAGTACTGCTGTCAGTCTTCAAATTAAACCCAGTCTTAGCTTCTGCAAAACTAACTGGAATGATCCAGAAAACCAAATGCTTAATCCAGCCTCAATTTTAAGTTGAAAACCCTGACCCAGTTGAGCACTCAGTAACAGCAACTATCTAAATTGAGAGTATGAGAGCTAACACTCTGAGCCATACAAATGGTATGATACTGCAGTATTAATAATGCTGGACTGGTCACTAGTACAATGCATGACAGGGAATGTAGTCTGGTCCACTAATGAGACTTGCAGTTACTGTGGAAGCAATATTACAAGTAGGAAAAGATCTTGCACTTTACTGTAGTGTCCCTCAGGCAAATCTTGCTGGTTGCATAAGGCATAATGACTATATTACAGACTAGTGTGGGGCCCCTGCTAAGAGTGGGCCCTATTGAGCCATATAGATTGAACTGGTGCAAGAGTACCTTTTATAGTGCGTTCTTACATAGTAATATCTTTGGTAGCATTCTGTTAGCAGAGTTTACACTGAGAAACAAAAATGTGTTGTGTGCAAGTGAGTGTCTTTGCCTCCTGTGAGAGGTCAGTGTCCTATTCCAGATTACTTATACCTCCTAGTGCCCTATGATTATCTGGGTAATTCCCCACAACCTTGAAATGAATTAAATGGGTTATCGGAGACAAATTCATGAACATTCAGAGTCTTAAGAATATACAGAATAGGATACAAAATAAGAAGAATGTACAGTGAAATGACGGTCAGTATGATGAGTAACTACAGCCAGACATGCTGTTACCAAAGAACCATGATGTCGTCTTGTCTAGTTGTGGTACTAAATATTACTCTTACATTTGATTTAATGCCTTGGAGTGGAAGACTGAGTTACTGCACCTCTGAATACGTGGAATGCAGCAACCTGTAAGACAGATACATCATCATCTTCTTTCAGCTGTTCCCATTAGGGGTCGCCACAGCAGATCATCTGTTTCCATTTCTTCCTGTCCTCTGCATCATGCTCTTTCACACCAACCACCTGCATGTCCTCTCCCACCACATCCATAAACCTTATCTTAGGCCTTCCTCTTTTCCTCTTACCTGGCAGCTCCATCCTTAGCATCCTTTTCCCAATATACCCAGCATCCCTCCTCAGCACATGTCCAAACCAACGCAATCTCGCCTCTCTTGCTTTGTCTCCAAACTGTTCAACCTGAGCTGACCCTCTAATATACTGATTCCTAATCCTGTCCATCCTAATCACACCCAGTGCAAATCTTAACATCTTTAATTTTGCCACATCCAGCTCTGACTCCTGCCTTTTCGTCAATGCTACCGTCTCCAACCCATATAACATAGCTGGTCTCACTACCCTCTTGTAGACCTTCCCTTTCACTCTTATTGGTACCCGTCTGTCACAAATCACTTCTGACACTCTTCTCCACCCATTCCACCCTGCCTGTACTCTCTTCTTCACCTCTCTTCCACACCCATTAGCTATTAACCTTTCTCAAAATCTCTCTACAATTCTACTTCTACTTCAAAAAAAAAAAAAATATGCAAAGATATCTTAAAAGCTATAAACAAGCACCCTCATATACCTACCACAGGCAAAAATATTTTACCTTGGCTGTTAATTCTGTGTGAGAATACATCATTCCCCTGTGCTGTCACCTTTTCAGCTTATGCATTTCAAAGAATATAATGCCTAGTGAATGGAAAAGCAGCTATTATTAAACCATTACCAAAAGGTTTAAAAAAATCTCTATCCCAAGAGGATGCCAAAGTCTATTTCTATCCTTCCCACTCAAGGAAAAGTTCTGGGGAAACAAATGATTCTTCTCTCAATTCAATAACTGCTCTCTCATCTCAGTAACTGCATTGGATAATACAGTATTCTCTTCAACATGTATTTTGATCAAACTGAAGCACCATGACCATTCTCTATACACCAACTGACACATGGACAATGG
Source organism: Protopterus annectens (assembly GCF_019279795.1). Lineage (NCBI taxonomy): Eukaryota > Metazoa > Chordata > Ceratodontiformes > Protopteridae > Protopterus > Protopterus annectens. The sequence goes on from NC_056733.1 coordinate 174,211,090, forward strand.
ATATCACATGCTGTTGTTTTCACAGACGTCATCAAATCCTTTGACATGGTAGGTAATTCACTGATCATCATTGTCTTCTTAGAACAGGAATAAGCTCTAACTTCCTTAATTCAACAATTTCTTCTCCAGCAGACATTTTAAAGTCCATATAAGGAATTCTTCCTCACTCTAGTCTTCACTCTTTAAAGGAGTCAATGACTTCCAGCCCACCTCCTTCAGAACCATATTTTACTGTGTGGTGGTAATATGGTAATGTGCAGGTTCAACGTCTCTATTCCACCATTAAAATGAACTGGGAAAGGATTTCAATGCATTATCTGAATAACTCACAAAAGACAGCCTCATATTAAGCACAGCCCCACCCCCCCCCAAAAAAAAACAAGAAGATAGTTGATGCAAAGCAAAAACTCTTCACTGGCCCACTGAAGTGAAACGTTCTACATAACTGCAAAGAACCCCCTGAAAATCACATAATATTTTAGATACTGTGGCATTTGGCTGGACTAGTCCCTAAACCTGTAACTTCTCATTAATACTGCTAAATCCAAAATTAATATTCTCCCTTTCTGTCATAAAATATATATAATTTCATCAATGCAGAGGAAGACTAACCACAGACAAATCAGAATAGTAATTCAAATTGGCTTCCCATAAATGAAATCCACAGTCTAATCCCAGCATTTCTAACCCTCCAAATAATATAACAAGGTACCTTAAGCTTCTTTGCTAGTAGGCTTTATAAAAAATTTATCTTACAACCTAACTGTCTTCCCCACTGAACAAATTCCATACCACTGACCAGAGTTCCTTATTAATGTCTTCCAGAACATGGGCACCACTCCCAACAAATCTAAAAGATATCACCTGTTTCCCTAAATTTAGATACCATGTCAAACATTTCTTAATCACAGAAGCAGTCTATAAATGCTTTTCAACTTAAGGTATTACTTGAAGTCTGAAATTATCCACCTCTCTTGTAATCCTTCCATTCAGCATTGACCAATCAGAGCTAGACAGCTTCGCTAGGGAATTATCTTCAAATTCTCCTTCAGTTTGTCTCCTCTCTTTAGTCTGAATTCCCCCGTACCCTAAAATACCTTCCCCATATCGTTTTTCATCTCAGCCTTTTCTATCCTAGATATAACAACTTTCCACTCCTCTCCTCGCCTCTCTACTTTCCCTTCCCATCTTCACTTTCTGTACTTCCTGAAATATTTTAGCCTGCTGAATATTGATTATAGTTTTGTATTAACATGGTCAATACTAACTCTCTGTTTATGCTACAGAATACCTTTTTCATTAATTTACATTTCTTATATCATGTTTGGAATTTATGGTACACTATTCTTTTTTACATCTATACTGTACATTGTGAGCGTCTTCTGTGTGGAGGCATGCGTGAATGAGCGTGCCTTCGTTGAAGGTTGTGCATCAGGGCTGGTAACTCGGCACATAAAAAATCCACTACCAAACATTAGCGGACCGGAGTTCCGCTGTGGCGACCCTTAACCGGGATAAGCCAAAAGACACAACAACTGTATATTGTTACTTTGTATTCTGTTTACTCCCAAGCTGAGGCTAAAAATGGTCTATGTGGACCAACACTCTAGCCCTGTTAACAAATGGCAAATAATAAATAAACAAACAAATAAATACATAAATGCATGCATACGTTCATACAAACATTCAAGTTACCACAATTATAAATAAGAAACTAGCTTAACTTTTTCTTTGCAAGTATACCTTATTTTTCTAGGTAATTTTATCTTTGTTGTCTGAATATTGTTTCACACAATTTTGCAATTCTAGGTAGGGTTCATGTTTGCGGGTAGTACTCTAGAAGGATGGGGGGTATCATTTTGTGGACTGTGATAACCATACCTTATTTTCCATGGGAAGGTAATGTTACAGTTATGATGGAAAGATTAAAGACATATGCAAGCAGAGGACTGTGGGGAGATCATCTCAATGTTTTAGGTATTAGGGTCTTTGATATCCTAATGTGATTTATTGTTGGGTAGCAATGCAGTTTTTTCTTGCTATTCATTAACACAATGATTTGGCTTGATTAGTGGATGCAATTTGTTTATAATATGCCTAGAAGTTTTCTTATTTAAGGGTGATCTTACGGACTAGGGTGAGCATAAAGGCTTAGGTAGTACATTTTTAGGTTTCTGTGGCTCTGTTGAGATTTTGTAATTGCTATAAATGAAGATAGCATGGACAGGTCATTTCACTTTTCTCCACGATGATTTTTGGTTATTGAGCTATACAGTTTGCTATTTTGGGTGTGCTGCTTTGTGGTATATTATTATTATTATTATTATTATTATTATTATTATTATTATTAGAGGGGGCTGTTGTTTGTTTACATAGTTTTTGCCATGTTTCATTGAAGGAAAATTCCACATTCATTTTTTCATTATCTTAATATTTTGTGTTGCATAAATGGATTAGAACCATTCTAAGTGTTTCCTATTATATTTTAGTATGTTATACCACAAAAATGTTTGCCACAGAGTGAGCTGTACTGATTTGATCTTGGTTTATAACTTCTTTATCTCTACTAGAATGCATTTGCAGTCTCCTTATTATGGCTCCTCTTAAACATACAGGACCACTAGAAAACTGCAGAAAATGTAATAAAAAATGGAGGAAATACTTTGCAAAAACTGGGAAAAAATTGCACCCTCAATACCCAATCACACGACCTTCTAATAGTTTTGCACTGCATGGAGCATTGTGATTCCATCCAGATATTCGAAAAAAGGCAAACCAGTTTAGCACCAGAGTAGTGTGAGACCCAATCTTAACAAATGTTTAGTACGCCCTGCTTAAGTTCATAATTTTAATTCTATCGGTCAGCAGTAAAATCTGCCTGTACTAACCAGCAAATGATAGCTGTGCCAGAACAAACGTTTTGTTTCTGCCTGTTGTCGGTACTGGTTACATGTCCCTAACTTCATCTAAGAACTTCAAGAGTTGCTAAAATAACAGGATGTGTTAGCATGCATTTTCTGAAGGATACAAACTCTGAAACTCAAAAGTGTGTTATTATTTGTGACTTCTATCGTCAGTGGTTGTCCAAAAAACACAAAGCTTTTAGGAGCAATCCAAAAATATGAATCAATAATCTTAACATTCTGCAAAAATCTAGACAGTTGAGAGGCATGAAGTGTAAATGTAATGGACTGCATTATATTGCCCTTCTGACAGTATCTGCTAATTGTTTTACAGCTTTAAAAGCAGGGAAAAAAACTTAGCATTTTTTAAAGTAACTAGTAGTACAAGGAGCAGATAAAGCTCAATGCAACACAAAGTATTATGATAATACAATATAAAAGTATTATGGACGGGGCAGCTGGTACTGATCTTAGATCCACAACTGGTGATGATCTTCGATTCACTTTCCAAAAATAGACTATATATCTTAGACCATAAGGGAACAACGGTATAACATGGCTAGGCTTGTAAAGGCCCTAAGGAAAAGGCCTAGTAACCTGCTATAATCCTATGATCCTATGATCATATCACTGACCATAACCTTCAATCATGTGTTCTCAACATGGACGCTCTAGAAGTGAATTTCTTGGCATCCATGTCTCAAATACATAATAAACGGGTTATGATTGCTGACCTGATCTTAATCCTCTATATTATATGGTGTAATTAGTATTAATCACATAAGTTACTAGACAGATGTGCTGCCATGTTTAGGTGCTTTCACCCTGTGCTCCATAATTGTGGTACAGCCTAACCTTTACACAGTAAATTTTCAATTACTCTAATTGTCACAAACAGTGCAAAGTGTTCATATTAGGCATTCATCTGGGTATTCCATCTTGAAGAGATTAAAGTGAAAACTTAATTAGCTATGCCTATTTTTATGAAATATTAATTTATAAATCACTAAGTGACTGCCCCCCACAAATATACATACAATACAGTTAGCAGTAAAACATAACTCCAATCTATTTAAATGCATAGAGAATATAATTAGGCAATTTAAAAGCACATGGAATTACTGACTCCAGCTTCCTTGTAGATATTCAATATTTTAAACAACCAACCCATTTAAATTTTTCTTATACAGGCTCACAGGTTCATACTAGATTAATGACAACCAGGGTCTTTACCAGCTTAGCGATACAATCCAACCCAGTTTTGTCCCAGAGTTCCATGGACATGTATATGGTGGGGTATGTTAGTAAAGAGGTAGCTAAGCATTATATGTTTGTTGGGGGCATGTTAGTTGGGGATTAATTTACTTACTGTCAGCCTCTGTTCATCAGAGACATTGGGGCCAGGCCGGGGTAGAATTTATGATTTCTCATCCAAAGATCAAGGTTTTTTTCAACAGGAAAGGAATGAACTCTGCTTCACGTAAATGGGAAGCTTATTCCATAGTGCGGAGATCCTTTGAGACACATATCGGTCCCCCCAGCAGGTTCTATTATGTCGCAGATAAAGTTCAGGTACTTGGATTTAGTGTTTCTGGTGTTGTTTGTCTTGCAGATATGCAACAGATCCATCAGAGCTGGATCCAAGGATGCCTTATATGCTAGCCATAGATCGCCTCTTAGTAACCTGTAGGAAAATGAGTATAGAGATAGGACCTTAAAGCAATCTGCGTAGGGCAGAGTATTCATAACCCTGGATTCTCCTGGTGAGGAGCCTTTGAGGGCATGCTATCTGTTGCAAGTGCCTGGCTAGGTACATGCCAAAGGAGGTATTGTACTCAGTGATGGGTCTTATAAGGGCAGAGTAGAGTGGGTCTATTATTTCTTTGGACCTAGATGCCATACCATTACTTATGAGTTGGCAACATAGAATGATTTTTTTGTGAACCACTCTCAATCACCAAGGAGTCCAAATAACCCAATAAAACACTGTCCTGATTTATTCAGATAGAAACACAGTAGAAATCATGCAGTAAAGTCACCCTATTCATACAATTGCATCAATACCCTATGGGGAACTGCTTAGAATTAGTAGGTTATGTACTGATAAACAAGAATGTGAATTGGAAATGCAGAAAGCAGTTGCTATGTTTTTAAATAGAGGTTATGCTGAACATCACGTTAGAGAAGGTTACAACAAAGTAAAGAAGACAGAGATGAATTCTAATTTCTGGAGAGAAAATAGGCATATGGGGTTAACTAAGAGAGACCAAGATAAAAATCTTTTATTTGTTTCCAAATATACTTTGTTCTCCGATAAATTAGAGTACTTGATAAAGTACTAATGGAATTCTGTTAAAAGGGAGGTTACCTTTTTATAGGACATTAAGCTAAACTTTTCCTATCAAAGAGGAAGAAGTCTTAAGGACTTTTTAGTCCATGGGAGTTTTAAGAGGCCACTAAGGCAAAGGAAACAAGAAATTATCTTGAAGGGTACATCCCCCTGTGGGGGATGTTCAGTTTACAAGTATGTGGCTAGAACTTTTCCAACCATTAATGGTAAGAAATTTCAAGAACAGGAACAATACTCTTGTATGAGTTCAGGGGTTATTTATAGCCTAAGGTCCCCATGTGAGAAATGTTATGTGGGGGAGAGTAAAAGGAGCCTTGCAGCAAGAATTAAAGAGCATGTGAGAGATGTTAAAAACAACAAATTAATCAGTCCAGTGGCAGGACATTTTCATAAATATCATGAGGGAAATCTGACGGGTTTACAAATAACAGTTTTGGAACGGATTAGGAATGATCGTCTGAGTGAAGAAAGTATTAAGTATCACTTATGGAGAAAATAATCTATTTTTATATTAGCAATTGGAGAAGCTTTTTGTGAAGGTTCTTTAAAGTTTTAAGTGTTTGATTGTGTTAATGGTGTAATTGGATGTAATATCACACTATATAAGGAAGTGCATTTTAGAATAGGAATTACACTTTAAAGGCTATTCAGCAGCCAAGGAGCTAGATGATTTGATTGTTCTTTTTTTGGAAAAGTTTTACTGCATGATTGTTATTGTGTTTCTGTCTGAATAAATCAGAACACTGTTCTATTGGGTTATTCGGACTCCTTGGTCATTGAGAAGTGGTTCACAATGTTCTTTTCTCTTCAATTGGTTTTGCAATAGAATGATTTTCTTACTATCTTGGTTACATGTTGATTGAATGCCAAATTACTATGTATGTTCCCATATCCCAAACTATAGGGTCAACTCTTAGAGGTGTTTTATCTATGATGTAATTACCTTCAGTGGATACTTTCCCAAAGGGTACCATAATGCATTTCTTTGCATTGAATTTTAATCTGTGGCTTTTTCACCAGTCATTTGCTTGTGTTAAAACCTCTTGTAGGATTTTGGTATCATGGGGGGAATCCGTGATAGTTACCAGTTTACAGTCATCTGTGAATTTGGTGAGCCAGAGGCCTGTGACATTAGCCTTGACTTCCAAGAAGTAGCCGCTAAACAGGACCAAGCCCAATAAGAGCCCTGGGATACTCTGCTGGTGACCGATCTCTTGGTTGAGCTGGTTTCACTAATCCTGACTTCTTAGGTCCTATTTGTGAGCCAACTGGCAATCCAGCAAGTTATATAGGGATTTATGCCTAGTTCTGAGAGCTTGTCAACAATACTTGAGTGGGATATTGTATCAAATGCCTTTGCCATATCAAGCTATGTAGTATGCACATTTTGAGGTGACAAGACCTTCCATTAACAAAGCCAAACTGAAATGAGTCCAGTGTCTATAGGTTGCCAATATCCTTGATGATAATTTCCATGATAATTCATTCCATGGCTTTACATAGTAGACTTGTCAGACTGATAGGTCTGTAGTTCCCAGTGTCAGTTGATGGTCCACCATTATGAAGAAGGATGACTGTTGTAGCCTTCCATTCACCTGACATATAACCTGTTTTGACTGTAGTTGAAGGGTGTCTCAAGTGGTCCTGTTAGGTCATGTTTTAGACTATTTAGTAGGCAAACAGTGATATTGTTGGGGTCCACTAAAGCAGTATTTTTGGCCTTAGCGAGCACCTCCAGCACCTGTTCCCTGTTGATAATTGGGGAGAATATGCTAGAAGGGTTTTCACATGGGGTAATGGGGGTGGGGGCTGGGTGGGTTAAGTCGGAGCTAAATTTATCAGCCAGTACATTTGCTATGTCACCCTGGTCACTGAAGGTTGTGCCATTTGCCACCAGTTGTTCACAGTGCTGGCATTACCTTTAAAATTCCTCACATAGCTGAAGAAGGCCTTGTGATTGTCCTTAGCCTGGGAGGCTATCCTGAGATCATAACTAGCCTTGTTAGACTTTATTAGACCTCTTAGTTTCTTGTTTAGGTGAATTAGAGAGCTCTTGTCTCTATGAGAGTTGATCTTTCAGATTTTGATCATGACTTTTTTTCTTTTGTTATATAGCCTGTTAAGATGATTCCATCAATGTAGTTTTTTGGTGTTCGTTCTGTGTTTGCTTCTGGAAGGTATGACAGCCTCACTGAAGCCATTTACATGTCTGTACAAGGTTTCCATAAATAATTCATAGATTCATAGATTCACAGATTGTTACTAGGCTAACAATTTGGGGGCACTTCTAAGCCTAGTCAAGTTTTCCCCAAAAATTAATGATGTCCTGTATCCAAATAGGACAATGAAGGCCAGCCATTTATAAGCTACCTCTGTCCAAAAGGGAAATGGCTTCCAGGCCCTGTGTAAATGTCTTAGTTCCCATCCGCTGGTCTAGGTACCAATTAAAATGGGTAATAGACAAACACAGCTTCACATGGATGGGAAGCCTGTTCTATAGGATAGGTAGTCTCTGGGATGCATATCTGCCTCTCCGGCATGTTCTGTTTAAGTCAAAGACAAAATTCAGGTCCCTAGACTTTGTATTTCTGGTACTCTTTGACTCATGGATATGCAGGAGATTCATAATTGTGAAGTTAATGGATGCCTTGTAAGCCAGGCATAGATCACCCCTCAGCAATATATAGGAGACTGAGTAGAGCTTTAAGGCACTCTGCATAATGCAGGTTTGTTATGTGTGGTATTATTTTTGTAAGGAACCTCTGAGGTTGCTCTAGCTGCTGCATATGCCTTGTCAGGTACATACCAAAGGGAGCATTGTACTCTATGATTGGTCTAATAAGGGTGGAGTACAGTGGGATAATTACCTCTTTGGTTCTAGATGCCATGCCCTTACTTATCAGTTGTGTAACATAAAAGGATTTTGTCAACATTGTGGCCATGTGTTGTTCAAAAATAAGGCTACTGTTTACATGCATATCCAGATCCCTGACCACTAGGTTGACTCTAAGGGCATATTATCAACATAGTAATTAGCCAGGATGGTTGACTTCACAAAAGGTACTATTATGCATTTCTTAGCATTGAGTTTAAGACCTTGGCTTTGGCACCATTTGTTAGTCAGAGACAGACCTTCTTGAAGAATGCTAGTGTTTGTAAGGAAGTTGATGATAGCCCCCAACTGGCAGTCATCTGCACTCCTAACTTAGTTTGTCATAAAGCTTTAGCATTTGCTTCCATTTCAGAGAAATAGATGTCAAAAAGGAGCAGGCCTAGTACTGAGCCCTGTAGTCCACACTCATGACTGGCTTCTTGGTGGAGATGGCCTCATCTGTTTTGACTTCTTGGGTCCTATCAGTGAGCCATTGGCTATCCAGTGGGTGATAAAAGGGTTTATATCTAAATCAGTGAGCTTGTCTATAATGCCTGAGAGGGGTATTGCATCAAAAGCCTTGGCTACATCGAGGTAAGCTATGTGCACAATCTTAACTTCATCCAACTTTGATGGTCCTTGTCAAAAAAGTCCACCAGATTTAATAGGCATGACCTTCCTTTAACAAAGTTTAACTGTGATGGGTCCAGTGTTACCTATGTCCTCATTTATCATGTCCATAATGATTATTTCCATGGCCTCACATATGAGGCTGGTAAGACTTATGAGCCTGTATATACCCGGATCAGTGGTTGGACCTCTGTTGTGCAGGAGAATGACTGTAGCATCTTCCATTCCTTAAGCACTAACCCTGACTGAAGGCTGCAGTTGAAAAGTGATTCAAGTGGACCAGAGAGGTCCTGCTTCATGCTTTTTACTAAACATTCAAGGATGTTATCTGGACCCATCAATGCAGTGTTTTTTGCCTTGGAAAGTGCAATGATGACCTGTTGACTAGTAATGGTTGGGGGATTGTAGTATGCGGTATTTCCCTTGGACTACTGGGGGGAAGTGGGGGAAGAAATTTGAGCTGAGCCTGTTCGCCAAAAGGTTGGCAATGGCCTCCAATTCAGTGTGGGTGATGCCATTTATAATAAGTTCTGTGCATTGTTGTGTAGTCCCACTGAGGTTACTGGCAAAGATGAAGAAAGTTTTGTGGTTGTCCTTTGCCTGAGAAGCTATATTTTCTTCACATTTATCCTCTGAAGTATTAATTAACTCTCTTAGCTGCCTGTTAGCTTGGTCAGGGGGCTTTTAGTATGTATGGATTTGTTACTCCTATGCTTAGCCAAGATTTTTTTCTTTTGTTGTATAACCAATTGATACTGTGATTCCAACAGTGTGGCTTGTCTTTTGAGTTTGCCTTATTCTTAATATGAATGGGCACAGCTCACTCTATACAGCTATCAATATGGCTGCACAGAGATATTATAAATAGCTCAGGATATGCTATGGCGTATATTGGGTTTGGGCCTACTTGGCATTTAACCAAAGTGCTGCTTAGTAAAAAGAGGTTAGCCTTGGAATAGATCCTAAAGGTTTTTGGTTTCCCTGGATCCCCAGATTAAATTTTTATTTAAAGTAATACTGCCTTATTGTCAGATCTGACAAGCTCACACATTACATTGAGTGAGGAACATTGCCCCCCACCCCCATGTTTGTGAGTACAAGACCAAGGATGTTTTTACCCCTGTTAGGAGAATGGAACAACTGTTCCAGGATGTTGGTATTAACAAAGTTTAGGAATCACTGGCTTGTGCATTAGAAGTGGTTTACGATTTCCAATCTGTGGAGGGGTAGTTAGAGGTAGTTGAGATCCCCCATGAATATCATATTGGATTGAACAGTGAGTGACGCTGGTACATTGAGATAGGTAGTATGGGATTACTGGGACATAGAGGGAGACCTATAGGTTGCAAGGATAGGGTATGAAACCCTGTTTATGGTGAGTTGCAGATGTATGAGTTCCAGTGAGTCATACATTTTAACTAGTTTAGATGTGAGGTTGGTTTTAGTACAGACTGAGACTCCTCCACCTTTAGCTCCCTCCTGTGCAGTAGCTGGTCTAAAGGCAAGAAAATTATAACATTTGATTGCCGGGGTACTCTTCATAACTTTAAACCATGTCTTAACTACTGCACAGATGTCTGCAGTCTCCAGGGAGGGGAAGGCTTGCAGGGAGTGGAGTTTCTTGTTAAAATGTCTAGCATTGAGCAGTACCAACTTCAAATATTCCTTCATATGTTCAGTTAAGTCAGTAAGTTTATCAGTTTGGCTTTGCTCCCCAACAGACAACCCCAAAACCTCACCTCCCTCTTTGAATTTTTACTCTCCTCCACTCAGTCACTAGTTTGTCTTCCCCTTCTCTCTACCATACTAACTCCTTCTGCTGTCACTTTTGCCTGCGTTATCCCTACCTTAGGCCTTCTGTCTCCTTCTTTTTACCCTTTAATTTAATTTCCTCTCACTGCTAAAAATTCTATTTATATATTTATCCTTTTTCTATTCCTACATTTACACCATGACTGTAAACCATTCTTCACTGTTATCACATTTATTCCATGGTATTATCAAATTATTCTATGTGGTTATTATTTTATTTTAATGTACTACTACTGTTTTATATACCTCTGTATTGTGTGTCAAATTTCCTTGTATGTAATTAAATATGGAGCTTTTCTCTCCGGACCTCCACTGAAAATGGGCTCATTTTAGGGCCAGTGGAATTTCCCAGGAAACAAATGCAATAAAATAAATAATAAAGAAATAAGGCAGCTTACTTTGACTCTCTCCTTACTTAGTCTGGTGAGGGGGACATTGCTATGCTTCAGTATAGAATCACAAATGACCAGGAAATTGGCTGTGAGCTGGTTTGCCTTAAGGCCTTAGTAGTAGAGGCATTGAATAACAGTTACAATGCAATCAGGCTACTAACAAGCAGAAATAAATGCAGCAGATTAAATGCAACCAAACACTTTAAGAATGTGCATCAAAAAGCTAATTAAAGTAGAAAGAAGCATAAATACAGTAAAAGCACCTGAATAAAGTGCAATTTTTTAAGTGGGAAGGGAGTAAACAGAAGATAACTCAAGCAGAAAATCAAAAAGAAAAGTGGGATGGTGGGAAAAATCAAATGCAGACAGAGATCAGCAATAGTCAGGCATGGATCTTGAAACAAAACAAAACAAAATGAAATATAAGAAAAAACATAGAACAATAGAAGTAGCCAAACCTTAAATGAATAACTTCAATCCAAAATCAAATGCAGACAGAGATCAGCAATAGCCAAGCAAAGAACATCAAGTCAAACAAGCACCACAGCTAAATAAAGATGCCACTAAATGTGTGTAGTTAAATGAAGAATGATATTTCTCAGCTTTTCCCACTAATTCTGGATGTTATTCACCATCTGCAAAATAATTATTTTCAATGTGTTCCTAGCCAACACGTCTTAGTCCAAAGAAGAACAAAAAATCTTAAAACAAAATAAAACGCAATATAAGAAAAATATAAAAAAAAATAGAGTTGTAACCAAACCTTAAATGAGTTCTGCATAGGTAACTGTGTTCTTGGCGCTTGGGGGAGTCAAGGATTTTGACACCCCATCACTTAATAGAATGTAGTTTGCTTTGGTATAGGTCCTAACTGTTAAATGTTTAGCTAGGTTTTCTGGGTTGATTTTAATTTGAGGGAAACAGTTTTGTGGTTCAACTTTAATAATGAGCACATGACATAGGAGGGGGTGCAATGCTTTCCCACGTTGGTGAGTACTAGGCCCAATATGTTTGATCCTGTGGTTGGAGAATGCACTATATGGTCTAGGTGTTTCTATTGTAAAGTCCAAAACATGCTGTGCCTGTGAGCTACAGCCAATGTACATGTGCCAGCTCTATAGAGGTGTAGTTAAAGTCCCCCATGAATAGGGTATTTGGTTGGATGGTGAGTGCCTCTACGATGTCCAGATAAGAGATATCAGCTTTAAGGGTCACAGAGGGTGACCTGTATCTGGCCAGTACATGATAGGAAACCTTGTCTATGAAGACTTGGACATGGATGAACTCCAGGGCTTCAGCCTGTTTAACCAATGTAGAGTTGTATTTGTTGTTAACATAGACACCTTTAGCCCCTGTCTGTGCTGCTGCTGTTGGTCTAAATGTGTGGAAGGCACTGTAGCCTTCTACTGTTGGAGTACTTTCTGTGGCTTTAAACCAAGCTTTGGTAACAGCACAGTGTCTACATTCTGCAGAGTGAGCAGAGCTTGTTGGGTGTCGAGTTCCTTGTTTAGTCTCCTAACATTGAGCAGTAACACCTTAAAGTTGTTTTGATTTTTTTTTTGCTATCTTGGTATGTTGGTAGTTTGGTAGTTTTGTCATTTTAATATTGCCTAAAAAAAGGCTGTAAGGGGATGGATAGAGTTTAAGCCAATATCCAAAAGCCCAGGGGGTACAGGTGCAGATCATCCTTGGCAAAGCAAAGTGGTTCTGTTAACCATGTCTTCCCATGTTGAGAGATACTGGATTCCCCTGGAGTGACACCAGAAACTAAGCCAATTATTAAACTCAATCATTTTCTGTTCATACTGTGGCATCATCCTTGGTGAATGTAGAATGCTGCTCAAAGCAAGGCATGTGCCTGTCTGTGACAGATATTCAGAGAAATCCACAATGTCTCTTTTCGTATAGTCCAGTGAGGTATGCCTCAGGTCATCTCCCCCAGTGGACTATGATAGTCTGAAATTGGTACCTGCAGTGCAATGATGTATGTGAGTGATATTGTGGATCCTAGCTCCATATCGACAACAGACCAGTATTATCTCCTTGTCTAGCCTGCTAAGAGGAGTATCTATCTGTGTATTGTACAATAAAATCCTCTATGACAAGAGTACTAGGTAAAGTGTTTGCTTGCCGTATGGGTTTTGTTCTTTGTGGATCCTCGCATGTAGGTTTATTTGTGGTGTTAGGTGTTGCTTTTGATGTGTGCTTTAGTGGTTACTGAGGGCAGCTGTTGCAGCTTGATGACGTATGAGGTCTTTGAGGTTTGGAGAGGTTTCTTCGAAGTGCTTCAGCATAAGAAGGTCTATGTGTGTGGTGAGCAATATATGTGAAAGATGTACTGTATGTTCTTGACAGCTATGTTTGTAACCAAGATTTTTGACTCAAAGGAAGTTATGTATGTACATCTCTCACATATTGTGTTATTTTCTTTAAGGATTGAAAGGTTGTCTGAGAAGATGAAACAATTGCTACATCATCTCAGGATGCCTAAATCTACCAAGCTGACCACAGAGACATCAGTAAATTGGAAATCCATGTTGTCAGGGCATGTATTAGGGCTGGGATATTATGTTTTAAGATTTTGGTTTTACAGGGGTCAGCTGAGTGGCGTCTAGGTTGAAGGCTAGATAATGTCATGATCTTAGTGTTGTACAGCACTATCTAGCTGCCATAAGCTTCGGTCTCTGGAAAGCCTTTCTGTGTTATGGGTTAAAGTCCTAAGTACTTGCTTTTTATTATTTGTAACTATACAGGGTACTGGTCACAACCAGTGAGCAGTGAAAAGATCTTTAAAAACACATCTGATTTAGAGAAAAAGCTGAAAACGAACTCCTGAGACATCTGGCCAATAAATGACTACACTTTAAGCTCACTGGAGTGCCAACAAACTGAGAGAAACCAGGTAAACACCTTTTCCACAAGATGGATGATCCAGGAACCTCTTAATGTAAAAGCACAGCAAAAGAAGCTCTCAAGTGCAGATTAATCCTCAGCTAAGTCTCTAAAAGGCCCTCTGGCTAGTGAAACAATCTTACTTTAGGTCCCATGCTCATTCCCAACTCATACTGACCATGGTCCTTTATACTGCCACTAGATAGTAGTCTTGGACTTCTTAATGTAAAAACACACTTTGATTAAACAAATGTGAGCAGGTACCATCTAGCTACAACATGTAGTTATCACTTTAAGCTCCCTTATTTGTTTCCCAAGTCAGACAGATCAGGCTACCTTTCTACTCCCTTTACATAAAAACACATATTAGTTAGCCAAAAGTGAAAAAGTGTCAGAAACAAATCAAATAACTATCTACAAAAAGTAATTCTCACTTTAAGTCTCCCTGTGTGTTTCCAGACTAGGACAGACCAGGCTACCTTTCTACTCTTACTAGAATTGCAGCCCCAGTCTTCTTGATGGAAAAATACACTTTAGTTAGCCACAAGTGAAAAGGTACCAGAAACAAGTCTAACAACTAGCTACAAGTAATTGCAAGACAATTTAAAGATATACAAGCCAGCAATGAGGAACACACACACTTCAAGGTAATTTCAAAGCACACACACTTCAAGGCAATTTCAAAGTAACAGTTGAAAGGGAGGGCCTTCCCAGTTTCTTCTGCCAGTAACCAGTAAGATAACTCACTGAAACAATTAGGCTGACTGGAATTCCCCACCATCGCTCATACACCTAACTAGCTACAGTGCATAAAATAATCTACAGACCCACAGACTGTCCTGCTCTCTCAACTCTGCTTGCTAAATACCAACCCAGCAGGCAACTAGGATCTGAATATCATCTACTTCTAAAAGTAGAAAAGCCCACCTTACCTGCTGGTCAACTCCTCTAATCCTTCACCGTCCCCAAACTATGAAACTCATATCCACCTTCTATAAAAAACACAGGCAGCATCACCACCTTCAAACAAATAGTGAAAAATCACCTCAACTCCTGCTCTGTAGCCTAACTGCTTCCTTCTCCTTATATGATAACTTCTGTGCTTTTTGATACTACTGACTGATGATATTTTCTCCATATTTATTATTTTTTCATCACTTGTTGATACCGGTACAATAATGCTGATTAATATATCTCTGTTTATACCTGTCCAATTGAATTCATCTGGCATCCAGCTAAATTCCTGCTTTTATGTATATATTCTGTATATATTACTGTAATCAAACCAACTAGATTCCCCTTTTATGTTTACTGTAATCAAACCAACTAAATTCCTGCTATATATATATATATATATATATATATATATATATATATATATATATATATATATATATATATATATATATATATATATTACTGTAATCACTATGTGTAACACTGTTTCTACTTTTGTACCAATTAATGTTTAATTTTTTTCTGTATCTATGTTCTTGTTGGAGCTTTTCTCCCCGCGTCTCCACTGAAAATGGGCTCTTTAAGGCCCAGTGGACTTTCCCAATAAACAAATGCAATAAAATAAAATAAAATAAATACATAAGAAGAGCAAAGGGGCTAAGACTGGGAGGAGCTTCTAGGGACAGCTATGCAGTAGGGACAGGAAGCTCAAAAGCCTGCAAGTATAATACCAACACAGGAATAGGGAGTGTGGGGAGGAAACCAAACTCAGAAAAACACTTAGGCCCACCATCCATCCACAACCCCTTTTTCCCATTTTTACACATAGAGGTGGGGTGTCACTCCAACAGTGATTAATCATCTAGAGCCAAGGTTTACAGTGCCAGGTGGCTAGCCATGCCACAGTAGTTCTTCCACATTCATACAAAAGACATGCCAGCTGAGAATCAAACCAGAGAACCTCTTGGCTGTGAGGCGACAACACTATCCACTCCGCCACTGTAGCCCAGCAGAGAAACCAAAAATCAATGCAGACAATAAAAATGCCTTACATTAATAGCTGTAACTTCAGATAAAGAGTAAAACGACACACAAAACTGATTTAAATAAGTGCAGCTATAAATGTACTTAAAATGTACTTCTCTGAATGCAAAATAGTAGTCCCAATGCTTTAATTATCAAGCTTGTAGCAATCTCAAGATTGAGATGACAGACTACAAACTACTTGTGTGATGTAAAATACCAGGTGTACAGGGCTGTTTACAGCGGGCTCTAGTTACAATTTGCTACAACAAACACAAAAAAACACCTAGGTCCAACAGAGAAATGAAAAATTAATGCAGACTACAAAAATGCCTTAAATTAATAGCTTTAACTTCAGATAAAGAGCAAAAAAAAAACTCACTCAAAACTGATTTAAATGGTAAGATGAGTGTGATTATGAATGTACTTAAAATGTACTCATCTGAATGCAAAAATCTGATCCAAATTCTTTTGTTACCAAGCTTGAAACAGTCTCAAGAGATGTCAGACAGTTGGTGTGATGTAAAATACTGGGGTGTGGAGTTAATTACCACAGGCTCTAGTTACAATTAGCTATAACACCTATGTCCAGCAGAGAAATCAAAAAGCAATGCAGACTAGAAAAATGCCTTAAATTAATAAATTAACATTTGGGATAAACCATTAACAGCAGGGAAACTCAACCACAGAGAACAACATTTTGTAGTCACTGCCTCATCCCTGTGAATGCAGACATTTTCACATCTTCTCTCACACACCGTTTAATTTTCTTGATCATTGAAAAGTACTCTGACTTTTTTAACTCAAAATTAGTGTGGTCAAGGAGGAATACATATTCTGAATGATGAAACAGACATATAATAAATCACTTTAACAATGACTTTCCTTGGCTTTCATTGTCATATGCTGCAATGTTTTGTTAAACTGATGCTTTTCTTTGTTAGACTTACTTGAATATGTACACATAGCTTTAGCATTTCAAATAAAAAATATAATAACATAGCAGTAGCTTAATAAAAATTGCAGATTTGTATAAAGAGGCATAGTATTAGCCGCTACAAAATTTTTCTGAAGTGCTGGCATATTCACGTACTACAAACTGAACCTCTGCTACATCTATATATATATATACATATATATGTATGTATGTATGTATATATATATATATATATATATATATATATATATATATATATATATGGTTCTACCTGAGATAGTCGACACTCCAGAACACCGACAAGCGAATCGCGAGTGCCAGAAGATCAACAATGCAGAAGACTGACGCGATGGATGAAAACACCGACGCCGAGGATGCCGACATGGGAAAAGGCTGCCTAAGTATGCAGTAGTGACGGACGTTAGGGTGCGAGTAAGGTAAGTGTGGATATTGACGGTCTGTGGGGATAGGGGTGGGTTAAGTGAGTTATGGTCAGTGCGCGGGTTAGGTAAGTGTGCGGTAGTGAAAGTCTTTGGGCTACGGGCGGGTTAAGTGAGTTAGGGTTAGGGCGTGGTTAGGTAAGTGTGCGGTAGTGAAAGTCTTTGGGTTAGGGGCAGGTTAAGTGAGTTAGGCTTAGGGCGCGGGTTAGGTAAGTGTGCGGTAGTGAAAGTCTTTGGGTTAGGCGTTGGTTAAGTGAGTTAGGGTGCGGGTTAGGTAAGTGTGCGATAATGACGGACCTTAGGGTTAGGGTTGTAGATAGTTGTGTATGTGAGGTTTAGTGTGGGTTTGTAAGGATTTTGGTGTGCTTGTGTTGTGTGTGTGGTTTTTGGACAGGGGATGTGTTTTGTTTGTTGATTGTTGTTATTGTGGTGTGTGCAGTGTATGAGGTTTCGTGTTTGTGTACCGTCGGTTATTTCGTTGTCGGGCATGTGGGGTTTCGTGTTTATGCACTGTCGATTATGTGGTGTCGGTGATTACGTTGTCGGTGTTCTGGGGTTTCGATTATGTCAGGTAGAACCATATATATATATATATATATATATATATATATATATATATATATATATATAAACACTTTGGAATCTCAAATTACTAAACACCAAACTCCTTTACAGGAACAGCACCAACTGGTAAAATTCAAAAAGTAGGATGTCCAGGTGTCAAACCAAAGTGCAGAAACAAAAACTTTTATTTTCAGCTTCACCAGTAAAAGCGTTAAAAACATACAATAAATCCAAATATCCTGTCAAGCGCTTTCACCCGGGCCCTCCCAGGCTTTATCAAGACATTTAATTCATTACTAGGCAGATTCTTTTATATTATTTCTGCCCTACTTAATTGCTTGATTGATGATCAATTAGTTATAAATTACTCTGCATTTAAAACAAAAGAATCCATTTTTGTACTAATACAGACTGATAGAGTTAATTCTTGTTGTGTTTTTTATATATATCATAACTCATCTTTTGTTCATATTGATATTCAATGTATGTCTTATATTCAATGCATATCTAAAATTAAACCTTAAATAGTTGTATAATAATTATCTTTAAAAAATATACATATTAAAAACCATACATATTAAAAACCATATTAAACAATATATATACAATGCCTTATGGCAATAGCAAATTCAATTGTTTTTAAGCTTCATAATCATTTCATTAACAATTGGCACATTAATCCGCATATGCAGAACAAAGAGTATACAGATACTTCATATTTTAATAACAGTAATACCCCGTCCCTTTTGCATATGTGATATGCCTTATTGTGTGTTTGCAAATTAGTTATGTTGCGAGCCGCTTTTGCCAAAAAATATATGTATAAAATGTTTAAAATGTGTGTGTGTATGCACAAAGAACATGGAGGAGGTATGTATATGACTACCCCTTCTTCATTCTTTCTATCCTATTTATAAAAGTGGACATATTCGTTTGCCACACTTCATCGCTGTGCTATGTCCGGCTATGGTTGTTAACATCTTAGTCCACCCTCTATTAACTGCCTCTAATATGGCCAGGGACCCACACTGTGTGTTTTGTCTTTGCTGTTAACCATTTTTTAATATTATAATAGTGATTTTGTAGTATATTACATTTTACTGTATTATAGCTTAGCTCTTCTAATTTTTAACAAGCTACCAATACTAATAGCTCCATTTAGACCTGGAGTTTTGGCCGCATCTAATCTTATCTGCCAAAGCAGTTCTTTGAACTCTAATGATGTTTCCCAGTCACCCCCTCTGGGGTTGATGTTTACCTGTTCTAATACCATAAATTCTATTTTCATTCTTTCACATACTAAGGAGTGTTTATAGAAGGCATTTGTTTCTTTACTTTTACTAATATCGTAAAGGTGCTCGTATATTCGTTTTGCCAGTGTTCTCTCTGTTTTTCCAATGTAAAAACTTTGGCAATACTGACATAAACCAAGATATACTACTCCTTTAGCTTTGCAATTGAAGTACCCAGGAGATTTTATATATGTTTTCCTTGACTTCAAGTAGAACCCTTTTTTATTCATAATATTGGGGCACTGCTTGCAACTATTGCATTTAAATGTCCCAATCTTTTGGGTCATTCCACCTTGCCCTACATCAGGGTTTGTTTCCAATAGTTCTTTCAAGTTTCTATTACGCCTTCTAATAAATTGTGGTTTACCCCCAAGCAGTTTTTTAAACTCCTCATTCATAGTAATTATAGGCCAGTATTTGTTAATCGCCCTTTCTACCGCTACACTTTCGTTGCAGTTTGTATGTACAAAAAGGCATTCATTCTCTTTTGATCCATTGTCCATTTTCTTACTTTCATATCTACGCTCTTCACCTAGTAAAGGGAAGTAATTTTCTTTTCTTTGGCTTCTCACTTCTGTCGTTACTACTTCTATTAACTGATTTGGGTAGCCTCTTTCTTGGAATAACTTCATTAAAAACAAACATTCGTCCTCAAACCAGGTTTCCTCACTGCATATTCTTGCTGCTCTAATTACCTGTCCTTTAATAATTCCTTTCCTTTGATATAAAGGATGGTTACTGTTATAGTGCAGGAACATGTTGGAATAACTATCTTTTCGGTAAATCCTGGACATGAAACAATTGTTCTCTGTGTTTTTCCACAAATCCACATCTAGGTATTGTAAATTGTCAGTTTTTATGTTACATGTGAATTTAAGAAAATTAGTACTATTATTAATGTATTCAATGAATTGCTCACATTCTTCCTTGCTGCCCTTCCAAAAAATGCATATATCGTCCAAGTAACATCGGTAATGTGTTAGGTGTTCTACCCATTTTGTATTGAATATGTATTTAGACTCCCAATACCCTAACACAATGTTAGCATACGCAGAGGCACAAGGGGTCCCCATAGCTACTCCCCTTTTTTGCCTAAATAGTTCTCCACAAAAATATACAAAATTGTTACTCAAAATGATTTCCATAAATTCTACAAGTAGTGCTATTGTCTTGCCACCTAGCTTAGAATTTTCGGCTAACATTTCATTGAACCATTCCAAGCCAATCTCATGCGGGATGCTCGGAAATAGTTCAACTACATCCACTGTGACCATATAATTGGTTTCATTAAAAAGTTCTTTCTTGACACTACGCAGGAATTCCCAGGAATCTTTACATAGAAATTTTAAAGTTGTTGTGTACTTTTTTAATATTACATCCACAAATTTTCCTAGTGGCTCAGTAATTCCCTTGGCACCAGCTACAATAGGTCTAAATATTAATGGTTGTAGCCCTTTGTGTACCTTGGGAATACCGAAAATGATGGGGGTAACTGGTTTGGGGACCAACAGATAGTTGAACAACTGTTCATTTATTGCTCCTTGGTATAAGTTATCCTCTAGCTTGTACTTAATTTTAGCGTATGCAACATTTCTTTCGTTAATAGATACCTGGTTGTATTGCTCGTTGTTGTGTAAATGCGAATGTAGGGCAGCTGTATAGTCATGCTGATACATTAATACTACACCCCCCCCTTTATCAGTTTTCATCACCCTGATACCTTCACTGTTTAATTTCATAATCAGTTGATAAGATTCTTCAGAAAAGTTACTACTTTCTAAACTCTTTTCCGTGTTTACATTCCGAATTTCTATTTCTACTAATTCCTCGAATGTTTTAATAACTGGGTGAAGTGGGGGGTTCCACGTACTTTTCCTATACAACCTGTTGTTGTCTAGTACTTTGCCTTTCAAATTCACTGCTAAATTCAGTCGCCTTGTATAAAGTTTCAAATCCAATATTGTTTTAGATACATTGATGGTACTATGTGGCACAAAGTGAAGTCCTTTGGTAAATACTTCAAAAAATAAACTGCTAACCTCACTTTCGGTATAGTTAAAAATAGAGAAATTACCTTCCTTCACTACATTGCAACGTGGGTTGCGTGTAATGCCATTTTCAGGTGTTTCATAGTCTGCTTTATCTATTATTACCTCCTTGGGGGATTCCATCTCCTGGTAAGTGCACTCCCTATTCTGTTCCTCTGTCTCCCCTGGCCATATTGAAAATCCTGTTGGCCTGCCCTTATCTGGTTAGGTAGTGAGTTCTGCTTTTGTGCCAATCTCTCACTTCTTCTTGGTCCTTGGTCATCTCCCCCTTCGTTAAAAACATTGTCATGTTCATTGTCTACATTGCCATTATGGTTCTGATCTTTTCTCCATCTACTTCTTCCATAAACCTTGTATGCCTGTCCTGTGCTATACTCGTGTAGGTCACGCTCCAACTTTTTTATTTTTCTATTAACAATCCTAACACAGTGATTATCAATCTCATTAAATGTGGTGTCATAATCCTTTTTTACACTGCTAAACATTGTATCTTTCACAATATTATTATTCAATACATTAACTTCATCAAGTAAAAGTGAGGCTTTAACCTCATAATCCTTAATCATTAGCCCCAACATTTCAAGTCCCGTTCTATTGAACAGGGCTACTAGTTCTTCATATAATTCACTGCCAGGGGCAGCGTTGTTAGGAAATTTTACAATGCGTAGTCCCTTAGGGACTCTTTTCACATTCAAACATTCAGTAAGGTAATCTATTTCCAGCTTAGTTGATTTATATGAGTACAATTTATTGTTAAATTCTTTGAGCTTTGCTTCCAAATTACTATTTGAAATTTCGCTAGTGTAAACAGTACCTTGTCCAAAGGAAAACCCTTTGTTAGTCCATTTACTGAAATTAAAACCTCCGTCGGGACCAGCAGGAGTAGGATGAATATTTCCTCGTTTACTTCTTACTTGCTGTGTGGTTGTACGCTCCGCGTTGATGTTAGTGTCCATCTCGACGTTTTCCACAGTTCCGTTAGTTGGTTTTGAAGAGATTGAGCCACTTGTCGCCAATAGTTGCTCCTGGTTTGCTGGTATTCCTCTGGTACCTTGGGAACTGTTGTTAGTTAGCAGCCCAGTCAGTTGAGAAAGCAGGCACATCACCTGCTTGAATTCGCGTCGCGTTACCGGGACGTCATCCGTTCCTTCCTCGTCAGTTTGCAACAACACTGGTGTGTCACAATATTCCGCACTTGCAGTTCGTTCAGCCATGGATCCTACGTAGCACAAACGAGATAACCAAACACCAAACTCCTTTACAGGAACAGCACCAACTGGTAAAATTCAAAAAGTAGGATGTCCAGGTGTCAAACCAAAGTGCAGAAACAAAAACTTTTTATTTTCAGCTTCACCAGTAAAAGCGTTAAAAACATACAATAAATCCAAATATCCTGTCAAGCGCTTTCACCCGGGCCCTCCCAGGCTTTATCAAGACATTTAATTCATTACTAGGCAGATTCTTTTATATTATTTCTGCCCTACTTAATTGCTTGATTGATGATCAATTAGTTATAAATTACTCTGCATTTAAAACAAAAGAATCCATTTTTGTAGTAATACAGACTGATAGAGTTAATTCTTGTTGTGTTTTTTATATATATCATAACTCATCTTTTGTTCATATTGATATTCAATGTATGTCTTATATTCAATGCACTGCTTCAAAGAACTGCTTTGGCAGATAAGATTAGATGCGGCCAAAACTCCAGGTCTAAATGGAGCTATTAGTATTGGTAGCTTGTTAAAAATTAGAAGAGCTAAGCTATAATACAGTAAAATGTAATATATTACAAAATCACTATTATAATATTAAAAAATGGTTAACAGCAAAGAAA
This sequence comes from Protopterus annectens, assembly GCF_019279795.1. NCBI lineage: Eukaryota > Metazoa > Chordata > Ceratodontiformes > Protopteridae > Protopterus > Protopterus annectens. The sequence goes on from NC_056733.1 coordinate 174,234,039, forward strand.
AAACATACAGTGTGGGTCCCTGGCCATATTAGAGGCAGTTAATAGAGGGTGGACTAAGATGTTAACAACTATAGCCGGACATAGTACAGCGATGAAGTGTGGCAAATGAATACGTCCATTTTTATAAATAGGATAGAAAGAATGAAGAAGGGGTAGTCATATACATACTTCCTCCATGTTCTTTGTGCATACACACACACATTTTAAACATTTTATACATATATTTTTTGGCAAAAGCGGTTCGCAACATAACTAATTTGCAAACACACAATAAGGCATATCACATATACAAAAGGGACGGGGTATTACTGTTATTAAAATATGAAGTATCTGTATACTCTTTGTCCTGCATATGCTGATTAATGTGCCAATTGTTAATGAAATGATTATGAAGTTTAAAAACAATTGAATTTGCTATTGCCATAAGGCGTTGTATATATATTGTTTAATATGGTTTTTAATATGTATGGTTTTTAATATGTATATTTTTTAAAGATAATTATTATACAACTATTTAAGGTTTAATTTTAGATATGCATTGAATATAAGACATACATTGAATATCAATATGAACAAAAGATGAGTTATGATATATATAAAAAACACAACAAGAATTAACTCTATCAGTCTGTATTACTACAAAAATGGATTCTTTTGTTTTAAATGCAGAGTAATTTATAACTAATTGATCATCAATCAAGCAATTAAGTAGGGCAGAAATAATATAAAAGAATCTGCCTAGTAATGAATTAAATGTCTTGATAAAGCCTGGGAGGGCCCGGGTGAAAGCGCTTGACAGGATATTTGGATTTATTGTATGTTTTTAACGCTTTTACTGGTGAAGCTGAAAATAAAAGTTTTTGTTTCTGCACTTTGGTTTGACACCTGGACATCCTACTTTTTGAATCTCAAATTACTGAAATGTCGAATTTCAGTATCTCGAGACCAAAGTGTCAAATCTGCAGATGCGCAAAACTGCAGAATATCAAACCCGGAAATGTCAATCCCGCGGTACTGATGGCGCGTTAGGTAAGTGTGGTGTTTTTAAGGGTTTTGAGGAGGGTTTGTGTTTTTGTGCGTGTGTCGGGGAGTGTTAGGTGTGGGTTACGGGGGTCTCTATTAGAATCTCGAAAAAACAAAATCGTGAATACTCATACGAGTGAAAATGGAAAATATCGAACTCCTTATTGTGGGGGGCTGTGCCCCCCACAACCCCCGCTAACTACATATTCCAACTCCGAGATCGCACCACAGTGAGGAAAGGGCAAATATACCAATCCCCACTGTACCGTGATCCCAAAACACACCCTTCGATGTCTGCAGTTTTCGCTCATATGAGCGTTCGCGGTTTAGTCCATTTGAGATTCTGATATAGACCCGGGTTAGGGTACATAGGTGAGAGTGTGAGTGTGTCAGTGTTGAGAGTGGTGGTGTTTGTATCTGTGTGATGTGTGTTTGTGTGAGGGGGGTGTGTGAAATGTATGTTGTTGGGTTTTGTGTGTGTGTTGGTGTTTAGTGCAACCTCTGAGTTATTATATATATGTAGGGGGGGTGGGGGTCACAGCACCACACATGGGGGGTGCAGGGGGGCTTCCCCCTACTTATAGTAAGAGTGTGTGTGCGTGTGTGTGTGTGTGTGTGTGTGTGTGTGTGTGTGTGTGTGTGTGTGTGTGTGTGTGTGTGTGTGTGTGTGTTGCTGTGTGGAGGTAGGTGTACTTGTGTTTGCATGTGTGCTGTAACGGTCGCAGTTTTGGTTTTCTTTTTTTGGTTTTTCGGCTTTATACTCTCAAGATGCTGAAATTCGATATTTCAGTATTTCGAGATTATAAATTGAATCTATATATATATATATATATATATATATATATATATATATATATATATATATATATCCCTGTTCCTTTCTTTCATTGTCAAGTACCTGCCAAGCAAAAGCTGTACTTTTGTGCTGTTTAACCACTGGCGCTGAACTGTATCAACCTGCCATAGAAAAAATCCAGCCCTCCTTCCTCCACACAGTTGCGGAGTGAGAAAGTTGTCAGCTTGATGAATGATTGAAACTTCTTCCTTTAACAAACTATAAAGGCAAATAACAACTGCTTGTAGGCTTGCTTCTTTGCAGATAAGTAAATAAATATAACATTTCACTGGCCAGAGTGAGTCTATTTACAAGTTTCTGTTCTTCATATAAAGATTTTTCCAACTAACTCTTTAGAAAAAAAGTTTCATTTAAGCAGTTTATAGCATTTCACTGACCTCAGGAAGACTGTAACTCTATAGATACAAAACTGTGGACAGTGACTAACACAAAGAACTAAAAAACTTTTAGGTTTAATTTATCCAAGTATTTTAGGTTTCTAATACCATGAATGGAATGGGCCCCATTCCTAAGTCAAAGTATGATTAACGTTTGTGAAATTAGTATTGTTGCAGTCTTTAATATTAACCAAAAGTGTTCTTTGTAGCACCTGCAATGTGCCCAGAACTGATTCCTTCTACAATTCATATGGAGTTGCATGTATAGGTAACATGTCTGAATAATATTGTTGGAAAGGTCTGGATATCCTTCTTCCACATTGCTCTCTCTTCTGCAGCAGTTCCTGTTATTTTATGATTTTGTGTCTTTCTGTATGTAAGACACTGTAATCATTGGGTGTAACAATGTCAATGAACAATGTTACTTTTGTCTTCTGTTCATGGAGTACTGTATCTGGTTTTCTCACATCTATTTTTTTTAACTGGTGGTAATGGGTAATTCTATGTGATGTAAAATTCATCATTCTGTATAATGCTTTATGGTTCATGTTTCCAATGCTTATCAGCCACTTCAGTATTGTAATACTTGCATAATCCCTAGTGAAACAGTCATGCCACATTATTATGCCTTTCAGTATACAGGCCTTCTGCCATTAGTGGATTAAACCCAGCAACAAGATATGTGACTGTTTCTAGTTCTGTTGTACAGAACCTGCATTTGTCTGTTTCACCCACATATTTAATGGACTTTGTAAACCAACATATATGTATTCTACTTTGCTCTGCTCAACCATTCTTGAGTCAGATCCTGACTGACATGAAGTTGTTCCAGGATTTTTTTATACTTGCAACTATATTTATGCCTTTTACACATTTCTTGTCTTCTCATATGATCCTCCTCCTTATATACTTTATTTTGTTTTTTGACACATTCAGTTGCTGCCAGATTTATTTATACTTCTGGTTTGGTCTCCGTTCCCACTTGACACCAATGTGCTTCTGCTAAACTAAATAGGGTACAAATCTTAAGATTTGTTCTCTTCATGTTTCAAAATTTTCATTATGTTTGGATCTGGAGAGATCAGCAAATATGTATGCAGTCCTATGATTATAGATCTATACATGTATTCAATTTCAATTCCCAAATATTTATACGCTCCCTCCTGCTCAAGTTTCTTTATAGCACATTCCTGACTAATACTGATATTTTCTTTGTGTTGCATCTTTCATGATTAAAATGTTACTTCTGCACATTTAAACAACAAATAGCATTCTTACATCATTTGACAAAGTTTTGACCACTTCCAGTTGTGCTTTCAGCTCCTCATCTGATGAACTATAAAGTTTTAGATCACCACCAAAAAGCAGATGAGAAGTCTTTGTACTTTGTTGTTTTCTGGGAGCCAAATTGAAACTCTGACAGAATCTGTTAAGCAGACATGGATTAAGGGTGGGACAAAAGAGCAGCAGTGACAAAGAGTCACGCTGGAATATCCCCCTTTAAATTGTTATCCCTGGGATAATAATTTGTCCTTTGTCATGGATTTCATGCAAAGCATTTTGCCATTGTTTCATTGTCACTGTAATGTAAATGAATCAATGCAGGGTATATCTTATACATCTGTTATCACTCCTTAATCCATGAAGGTAGAATGCTGTCAAATGCTTTTTTGTAATCTATCCATGCCTTACTTAGATTCTTCCCCTTTTTACAATTCTCCATTATGACTTAATTAAACGACAAATGATCCTTTGTTCCATATGACTTTCTTTTGCTGCCTTTTTGTACTATTGCCATGACCAAGTTTTCCTCTATGTGACTATAAACTCTTTCGGCATCAAATCAAGTATATAGTTTATACATCGTCGTAAGACAAGTTAGTGGTCTATAGTTTTTAGGATAGCTTTCAGGTTCACTCTTAAGGAGGAATATCATTTTTCTGTTGTTAATGAGATTGTTCGGGATGCACATAAAAGTAGTTTACTCGGCTAAATCTTTGTGTAAATTTCCTAAAATGTTTAGCAGAAGTTAGGTACTGCATCTGGGCCTGGGGATTTCCATTTAGGATCTTTTCTTAATTTGTTTCACTTTCTCTGATTGTTACTTCATCCCATTTCACATCCTGTGCATTTGAACTTATTACTGTTTCTTTTGCTTCTTCTATCCATTCAGCATTTTATTATGTTCCAAAGAGTCTTCATAGATGCTTCTACAAAATGTGTCTATTTCTTTTCTTTTTTTTTTTTTGGTGGGGTTTCCATTCCTTTTACTTTTTTCCCAGTTTTCTATAAAACTTGTTTTGGGTCATCAAAGAATTGCGTATTTGTACTTTTCCTTTATATTCATCTGCATATCTTCTATGTTTTTCTGCCTGTGCTGATATCTTTAGTTTGTTATGTGCAATAGTGTATGATAGGTCCTGGTCTGTCTTAATATTGCTTGTTGCTTTTAGCTCATCTATTATTCCAAGTATCTTTGCTAATCTGATCCCTCTTCTATACACTACTAACAGTGATACATCTTGTCTTATTGCTTTATAGTTTTCTCTATTCAATGCTTCCATGATCACATTTGATTTCTTCCCTTCATTTCCATTATTGCCCTGTATTTAAGACGTTGTCATTAATTTAACTGCACAGTAACATATCCTATTTACTTCTCTTATGTCACATGAATTTCTGTTAATAGTCTTTATCACTGTGTTCATTTATTTTATCAGACTTCTAACATTTTGGGTGTTAGTGACTTTCTGTAATCTATTTCTTTTATTGATCTTAATATGTCTATCCATCTCTATTAAATCAAGCAACTCTTCCCTTAGATCATTTCTTCTAAACTGAGGGCACATTCTTTCCTTTCCATTTCCTGTGGACATTCTACAGTAAGTTCCAAAACATTTTCCTCTGACATATCCTCTTCAACTGCACCCTCATCATGTGTTGCTCTTTCAGGGTCGATACTAAAACACCGAACATTCAAAATTTCGAGTGTTCTAATATTGAACCTTATGAATCGAAAATTTAAACCATCGAACATACAGAACAGCAAATTTTTTCCTAGGGAAAAAATTTGCTGTTCCAAAACACATACACACAACACAAGCACACCAAACAAACAGCAATCTACACGCATACACCTAAACTCTTACACCTAACCCTACACTAAATTATACATACACCACTAACTATCCACTTACCTTAACCCAAACCCTAACCCTAAGGTCCGTCACTATCGCACAGTCACCTCACCCGCGCCCTAACCCTAACTCACCTACCCCACCCTAACCCTCACATCCACACAATCGCACACTTACCTGACACACGCCCTAACCCTAACTAACCTAACCCACCCTAACCCTCATGTCCACACAATCACACACTTACCTGAACCCGACCCGTAACTTTCCACCACACTGCTGAAAATACCGAAGTAACAGAAACGGACAACCGAATTCATCCCTGGGAAAAAATTCAGTTTTCTGTTTCTTCGATATTTTTAGCATTCACTGAAAACGGATCGATAGTAGAACACTTGAAATTTTTAACATTCGGTGTTCTAATATAGACCCGCGCTTTCATATGGGAACTCAGTAGCCTATCACTCCACAACATTGACTGCGTCAATTTTTGTATTTTTTGTGGAATACTACTTCCTTCTATAACAGGAGCATCCTCTTTCTGGGCCTGGCCTAATCTCTTTTTAAGAATGTTTGCATGTCTTGAGGATTCTACACTCTCATTTTTTTTCAGGTCCTGGCACCAATGCGCATACTAGGACTGGGCACTTTTTTACCCTGGGACTTGTGCACCCAGCTGTCTTTTTGATTTTTTTAACCTACTTCCCGCCATGATATATGATATATGATATATAAAACTTCTTCCTTCGGCTTTTCCCGGTTAGGGGTCACCACAGTGGATCACCTGTCCGCTCATGATTAGCAGTAGAGTTTTTATGGTGTTGAGTTGCCAGCCCGACACCCAACCTTCCACAGAAGGCACACACAAACACACACACACACACACACACACACACACACACACACACAGACACACACACGCCACACACCTAGGGGCAATTTAGACTGTCCAATCCACCTACAACATGTCTTTGGGATGTGGGAGGAAACTGGAGCACCTGGACGAAACCCACACAACCACAGGGAGGAAATGCAGACTCCACACAAAAGGCACCCCAGCCAAGGATCAAACCAGAGAACCTCTTGCTGTGAGGTGACAATGCTAACTGCCACCCCTATGATATATAAAACACAGTCTATATATCAAAACACAGTCTATATATCAGTGTCAATGGAAGGAAATGCTGCAGATTTATGGCTGTCTAAATTTGCAGATGACTGTAAGCTGGGGATTATCATCAACTCCCCTGCAGACACTAGCATTCTTCAAGAAGATCTATCTCTGAATAACAAATGGTGCCATAGCCATAGTCTTAAACTCAATGCTAAGAAATATATAATTGTACCCTTTGGGAAGTCAACCATACTGACTTATTACTATATTGATAATACATCCCTAAGTGTCAACGCAGTGATCAGGGATCTAGGTACGCATGTAGGCAGCAGCCTTACCTTTGATCACCACATGGCCACAGTAGTGAGGAAATCTTTTTATGCTGCACAACTTATAAGCAAGGGCATGTCAACTAGGCCCAAAGAGGTCATTAACCCATTGTACTCTGCCCTTATTAGACCCAGTCATAGAGTAAAATGCTCCCTTTGGTATGTACCTGACCAGGCATATGCAGCAGAGGTTCCTTACAAAAAGAATACAAGTTTTAACAAATTTGCATTATGCAGAGCTCCTCAAAGCCCTTTCTCTTTACTCAGCCTCCTATATATTCCTGAGGGGTGATCTATGTCTGGCTTACAAGGCATTTGCAAACCACACACTTATGAATCTCCTAAATATTGATAAGTCAAAAAGAACTAGAAATGCAAGGTCTAAGGACCTGAATTTTCTCTGTGACTTAAACAGAACATGCTGGTGAGACAGATATGTGTCCCAGAGACTGTCCATCCTATGGAAAAGGCTTTCCATCCATGTGAAGCTGAGTTAGTCTATTACTCAGTTTAAGCATAACCTAGACCAGTGGATGGGAAAAGAAAATATACACTGGGCCTGGCACCCATGTCCATTATGGACAGAGGTAGCTTATAAATGCCTGGCCTGTTTGTTCAATGTTCTGTTTGGATACAGGACCTCATTATTCTTTCAGGAAAATTTGGCTAGGCTTAGAATGGCCCCCCTGAGTCATTAGCATAGTAAAAGTCTATGAATCTATGCATCTATGAATCTATGATTTTGTTCCGGAATTCCTTGCTTAATTTCTTAAGTTCAGTTTTGTAGCAATGTACTTTCAGTTTGTTTGGGTGGGTGAGAATGTTGTTTCTTTGTTATATAGCTTGTTTATGCCTGAGTTTCATTATAAGAGCTTATTCTTGAACTTGTCATTGCATTTCTGTCAGTGGTACTGACGTCTCAGTGCAGGCTGTGATGTGAGAATAGAAGCTCTCTATAAAGAATAGTGGTATAGATTTCTGTGTCCTCAGTTCAGGGCAACTTTTAAAGTGAATTAGAGCCACCTATTACTGCAGTAGGTTGGCTTTTGAGAGATCCTTAAGATAGCAGGGCTTGCTTTCATTTTGGATTGGGCCCTTATGGTGAACATCATTAAAAAGTAACCAGATTTCACTACTGATGGGGCAACTATAAGTATAGAGCATACTGATGCTATTTCTGAGAAGACCAGGTCTAGTAAATTTGGACCCTTTGTAGGGCACTATACTATCTAATCTAGAGTTTTGCATTTATGAACACTAGTAAGTGCTCTATATATATTTATCTTTAGTTATACAGGTATTCCAGTCTGTGAAAGTATATATGAAGTCCACAAGGATAACAGTGCTTGGCTTCATGCTGAGAGACTGAAGCTTGGTTCGGGAATCCTCATGGCGGGTTTGTCAGTCACAGATGATGATGGTTATCTCAAGGCACAGTAGGTGATGTTTTTTTCTTACCATGCATTGTTTTTTTTCACTCATATGTGGTGCTCTTCCTCTTTGCTCAGCATACCATGACATCATTTTCCCAAAATGCTTCCCCCTGTAATTGTAAAAGTCCATCATTTATTCTGGCTTTTAGACTAATGCCAGACATATTTTTGTATCTGTTTTCTGAACAGAAATATCATGTTAATTAACAATGAAGTTTTATCTCCACTGGTTAAGCTTAGGGGTTATGTCTTCTTATATAGATTTAGTATGTCTTCACTATCTAAATTTGGAGCATTTCTCCCCGGGCCGCCGCTGAAATATTGGCTTTGTTCCAAGTCGGACTTTCCCGGTAAACAAGTGTTAAACAAAATAAAAAAATAAAATAAATTCAGTATTAACTACAGTTGCAATAGACAATTTGCCCCAGAAGATTTTATTTATTTATTTATTTATTAATTAGCATTTGTTTACTAGGAAAGTTTGACAATGTGTCTACAGGTATGTCATTCCTACATCCAGCTCTTCATAACCTTAACTGCTCATTCATGACAGCCTATTTGACAGATGTCACAATGCAGAATAACTTCTCCCTTTATATATAATTTTTATTGTTTCACCAGCATCTTTGCCTGCTCTGCAATCCTCAGGCATGTTTACTGTATTTATATTTACACTTGCCATTTAATACTGTTTTATCCCCTCTTCTTTTGTAGTACTCTACTACTTGTATCATTTGTTCCTTCGATTCTTCTTCCCCACCTCTCATCTTGTCTTGCCTTATGCATCTTCTTGCTACATCCAGGAATCACTTGTCTATGTTCTCCAACCTTATCTTCCATTTCATTCCCAGTATTTGTGCCACTGCATTCTTTATCTCAGCATCATGCATCCTTATGATTTTCTTCTCCCATTCCCCCATCCCTCTTCTTCTGCATCTAACCCTACATGCAGAATTCCAATCAGGCTTCTGTTATTTTTTTATGATTTCCTCCCATGTGTCTTAGGCATTCTTCCAGATCTTCTGTGCCCAGCTGCAACCCCAGAACATATGTACCATTCCTGCGCTATTCATACCACATCTCAATCACTTACAGTTTTTCTCTCCTTCCTTCCCTCCCTTTGCCCTTTGTTTGATGTGCGGCATTATCTCTGAAAAATCCGTAGTGTTTGTCCCTGACTCCATAACCTGATCTATCTACCTGGCTATCCTGATTACATCTTTCTATTCTTGACTTGTCCCCCACTCCTCTTCCCTGCTCTGTCCTGTCTTCATTCCTTTTAATGCTGCCTTGTCCTTCTTCTCCCTTATGTATTCATACATTTTCCTTGCCCTGCCTTTTTTCTTTTTCTCTCACATTTTTCTTCTCCTTTATCCTCATAATTACTCTATCTTTCTCAATGTCTAGCCATTTCTCCTTCGACCTTCTATATGTCCATCACTTGCTTGCTGAAATTCCATATTTTCTATCCATGTTTTCCAAGGTCTTGGATGGCAACCATTTCAAATGTTGGGACCCACTAGACCAAATGGCTGAAAGCTGGAACTTACATATACTGAGAAGCCGTTTCTCAGAATATTCTCTTTTCTCAGAGGTATGGCAATGTTGGTGTTGGCATATGTAAGTTCAGGGACTGTGGGGAGGTTTGCCTCCTACATAGGGGTGCAGGGTAGCTTACCTTCCTGGAAGATGCAGTTTTAAGGAGAAGAGTGATTTTCAAGAGTCATTCTTCTCCTGTGTATTCTGTTTGTTTGTTTGTTTTGTTTGTTTGTTTGGCTAGTCAGCACTCAGCATTTCAAGTGCCAACATTTCAGTAGGGAGCTGTCTTCAACGCTATTTGCCCCCTTTACTTCCCTTTTTAAGTTTGTTTCCTCCCTCATCCTCAGTGCTCGCCGCTTCTCTGCCTTTTCCATGTGAAGTACCTGCTGCTTCTTCCCCCATTACATCCCTCTGTTCCTGTCTCTTCCATAGCAGGTTTTGCTACCTTTTCAGGGCCTTCTCTGTTTTGCCCTTGTATCGTTCACATTTAGCTCATTGGGATCTCTTTCATTGCATCCTTTCCTTCTTCATCTTCAGTTCATCTGGCTATATAGCAAGCCACTGCTTGCAAGGTATGTGATCGACTCCCCACCCCCATTTTTTCTGTTTAGTCTTGTCTCCACCACCTTCCTTACCTTGCCTTTTTCTATGTAATTTTCTATATCATTCTGCATTTTAATTAATCTTCCATCCATCTTGTCGACTGACAAGTTTCTTAGTATGTTCAGTATTACAGACCAGGCAATCATTCTTCCTGCATTCATCCTGCCAAGCTGGGTGTATACCTTGTGCCATTTCATCTGGATGATTCTATTAATTTTAATCCTTGCTTCCCCACTAGGACTCCTAGGTATTTTGGAACTCTGATTCCTGTATGATTCCACCTCCCTTTCCTTTCTCTCAACCTATCCTTGACCATCACTGTCTTCTTCATACTGCACCATTGTCCTAATGCCTCCTCAAACTTTGTGAATTTATTCAGTGCTATCACTGCTATTTCATCTGAGTCATCAGATAACAACATACAGTCATCCGCAAATAGTAGAAATTATGATTCTACTCCCCCTGATCTCCTTTAACTGCACCTCCAGAGCTTCTTCCCCAATGACTAGTCTGAGTAGACCTGGTAACAGTGGGCACCCCAGTCTGGTTCCTCTATCTGCTCCAACAAATTTAAATCTTCCTCCATTTGTTACTATCTCAGTTTTTGGAATCGTGTACATTGCCTTTATCCATCATATAAATTTTGTTTCCCATGTTTCCTGTTTCTAGCATTTCTTGCAGACATCTCAAAACAGCTGTGTTGATATCATTACAGAGATCAAAAAAGGCTATAGCCAACTTTGTTTCTCCTTTTTGCTTTCCCAGCCTGAGTTTTGTTAGGATCCAACATTCACCCCCACTGTCCTTCCCTGATAAATCTGATTTGTCCCACTTGATTTATCTGTGGGAGCAAGTTATCTAATCGGCTGGCCTTGCCAGCATTTTGATATCCATATTTATTGGTGAGATTGCTCTGTAGTTGGTCTGCAGTTGCTTACCCCCTCCCTGTCCCCTTCTTTCAGTTTCATCATTACTCAAACCATTTTTGCTGAGACTGATACGTCACCTATCCAGTTAATTCTGTCAATATTATTCACTGGTGTTCGTCATACTATCTCCCATTTATAAAATTCTACTTGACACGTATCGAGTCCCTTTTCCTGCTTGTCCTTCATTGCCCTTGTTGCCTTCTTCAGCTCTTCTCTTGTATTGTCCTTATTTATTCTCTCTCTCTCTCTCTAGACTTGCTGCAATTAATAATTGTCCACAGTTCTCTTCTTCCAGTATGATAGCTGCCTATCCTTCTGTTCTTTGTATATTTGCTGGAAATACTTCTGGAAGATTCCTGGTTCTTGTGTCTTCTTTTTTTTTACCTCCTTTTCCTTCAGTATCATTCTTGCTATATCCTCCATTATCTTTTTTACTTTCTTGCCAGCTGTTTTCCCTGCTGTTCTCCCACTACCCACCAGTAATCCTTCCAGTGCCACTGCTCCAACTCAGTTACTGCCATTGCCTTGTCCTTCAATTCTGTTTTATACCGGCCTTCTGAAATGGCAACTCTTCTATGTTTTCTCAGTAGTCATCCCCACATGGCATTAGCCAGCCCACACATGGCAGTAACCAGGCTATACATTCCAGTAACCAGCTGACATACATCATAACCAGCTATCACTAGGCATTACACATCCCACACACAGGCGTAACTTGCCCACATAAGGCAAATACACAATCAAATATTTCATGGCATCAAGTGGCCTGCTTATAACAGTAGCTATCCACTAATAGCAGCAAACAGCCACGACTGTTACTCACATGGCAGTTGCTAGCTATTGTATGAAAGAAGCCAACTCACATGGGGTAGCTATCAGTCTAGATATGAAAGACAACACATGACCTTAGCCAGGCTTTTCATGATATTAGCCAGCCCTCACACCCATGGTACAATAGCTGTCCCACATGTGGCAGATGCTTTATGAGGAGTCTGTGCAATCAAAGAGAATTCTCAGAACATGAGAAGGTGGTGCATTTTCAGAAAAGCTAATGGAATGCCAGCAATGTAGCATGCACCTGGCAAAAGAAAGTGCTTGTTTAAATGCATTCATAGGCTAAGCAACACACATGCACATTCAGTATTGGGCTACACATTCAAAGCACATTAATCATGACCTTTACGACTAAATCTGCTCTTGTCACAGTGCAGCTTCATTTTAATTCCCAAAAACAGACAAACTCAGATGCAAAGCAAATGTTCAAAACATTTAATAAAATACATTAACAAGTCAGTTAAAGAAAAAATCAAATCCTGCATTTCCCAGGTATTTTAAACTAAGCAGAAATTAAGTAACTAGAGTAACTTCCACATAAACAGCGTACTCCACAGAAATCAAAAACAAAAAAGCACTGCACAGAATGCCACAGGTAAAGAAAATTTTAATCAGATTTGAGCACTTTCATTCTATAACATGTAGAACTTCTTCATAAACAATTACAAAACTTAATTTCTCCATTTAAAAAGCCAAAGTGGCACCAAACTAACTCTTAAAGAGACACACCACAAAAAAACAACTTATACTACCTAAAATTAATTTGTAAAACTACATTCTTAAAATACACACTTAAAACTTTCTTTAAAGAGAAAATTGTTAATTACTATACATACATTAACACTGCATAAAAACACATAAAATGCATAAAAAGCACATACAAATGCATGATGAAATAATGCATAATACAATATAACACTGCAACCACAAGACTAAATTCAGATAATAGCAGCCTTAACTTTTAAAATAAGTTTAATGGTAATAAAGTCATTAGTACCTGGAAGGAAAGATGCCTGCATTAAGTAAGAGCTGCCAGAAAACCTCACGTTGTTCCAGTCGGAGCTACTAGTCCCCTCCCCTAATGGGAACCCGGACCTTTTCCAAAATAGCAAAGAGAAACTTCCTAAAATCTTTACATACAGTGGAATATTTGTAAAAGCATTAGCAGTTTGTGCTTTGTTAATTGCATATAGGTGCTGGCACATTCTAGTTCTAAGAGGTCCTATAGTTTTACCTACATAGAATGCAGGGCACAATGAGCAGAGGGCTATGTAAACTGTCTCTTTTGTTTCACAGTTATAATTCCCATTCATTGTTAGCAATTTCAAATAACCTGTAACAAAAAAGTGTGAACATTGTAAAATAAACCTGTACTGTTTACAAGCCCACATCTTTTCATCCCCACATTCTTAATCACAATGTCATATGCCTTTTTGTTATTTTCAAATAACAGTTTTTAATTCTTACTGTTTTTGTAGACAGACTTAGGTTGTCTCAACCATACCTCTTAACCTCTTAGAGTAAGAAATCTGGACAAAGGCATAAAAAAGTGGTACAAATAGAGACAATTTTGAAATATTTCCTCTTACAGACTTAGAAAGTTGACAGAATAACAGGTTTTGAATTAGCATGAATTTTTCTGAAGGGTATAAAGTCTAAAACTCAAATGTCTATCATTATTTTTTAACTTCAATCTTTAATGATTAGCCACTAATTTGCCAGAAAGCCACAATTTTATGAAAAATGAACCAAAAATATAAGATAAAAATCTGGACATTCTGCAAAAATCTGTACAGTTGAGAGGTATGCACTGGTTGGTTAAAATTAAGAACCAAATGCTGTATTCCAATGGCTGTTTATTGTTGCTTGAGAAAAACATTTATGTATGTGGCCATGCATGCTTCAGCCCTCTTATGACCTCATCAGTACAGCATAAGTGGAATGTTTTACTATAATCTAGAAATGCAGGGTCTTTATACCCAGCTGATGAAACATGCATGTCTATAGCTAGTGGGGTTTGGCTTTAGTGGCCTGAATGTGTCCATAAAGACTTAAAAATAAAAAAAGTAAAAAGTCATGGACATTCAGAAGCTTAAGCACTTAGTGTTCTTAAGGGATCATTTGTATATATCCCATGGGTCTCTATTACAGGAGGTTTAATGTAACACACAATGAAAACTGTAGCTTAGCTAGTTTTTTTTCTTGTAGTTTTTTACTTTCTTATATGGGTTATAAAATGAACATTCCTGAGTAACTATAAACTCTGTGTTGAAAATCGATCACCTGAGCCTTGAACAGCACAAATCCCTCCCTCTCTTGATCCCATGTAGAACATATTCACTGTGTATTCACATTGTAAATATGGTCACTACTGAAGTGTTTCAGTTGTGTTACATTATTTTCACAATGATAACTAATAAAGACAGTAAATATGTTTTGAAGCTGTGGTGTCCCAGCCCAGAAAGATCATCTCCGTCTCATCTGTATACACCAGCATGTGGTTACAGAACCACAAACCTATGTCAGCTGCAAAATTAGTTAACGCTGAAAAAACAGCCAGTAGCACGCTGAATTTCAACAACGCACTTTTATTAGGAAAATTCTTCTGAAGTTAAGAAGAATGTAATCCCTTTTTGCTTTCTGATGAAACAGGAAAGATTCAATGTGGTGTGGCAAACATTTCATGAAATATATTGTTTCAAAAGGATTTCCATGAAGCCACCAGCTAGCATGTGTTCTATTGCTAAATAAAATATGCATGACAATTTTTTTTTATATTTTGCAGAAGAGTTCTCTATGCAGTCTTAGTGTAGACATCTCAATATTTTGTAATATGCAACCTATGCAGTCTTCATGTAAACATCAGAGTATTGTACAACATATAAATCAGAAGGTTCATAACTTCATACTCAGCTAACTGCCCATGTGGGCCATTTTAAGCCTATACAATTATCCATTTGAGACTTTAACCTGCACCTTGTATTTCTAAGATAAACACCTTAACAATTGTGCCAACCCACAATATGCTGTCCTCATGTAAATAACAGGGTATGTGTGTCAGAAATCAGTTTACTTGTGATATTCAACCCATGCTCTCTACATGTAGACAACAGGGCATGTGCAATATATAATCCAAGCTGGTCTCATAGAGACGTCAGGATACTCTGTGATATGTTTCCCATGCTTCCCTCATGCAGATAATAGGATGCTTATGATATAGAACCCATGATGCCATCATGTAGATATTATCATATGTGTGATATCTAATCCCAGTCAAATATCAGGGTATTGTGTGATATGTTACCCAAAACCATCTCACACACACAAAACTAAAACTTATACACAACATACTCTACAATCCTAACAAATATTCATTTGTACATGGACTTCTGAACATTTATAATCTACAAAGATCATTACAATCTCAGCAAAAACAATTATTAGTCATTAACAAATGTAATAACCATGCCTGGAGCTCACTATATTCAAGCTACGTCACCAGACTATGGCACTCCCTTCTAACATATATAAGAATTGAGACAAACTGTACAAGGTACCTACAAAAATTAAAATACTACCTACTAACAAACTGTTCATGCACAAAACAAATTAGGTAAAACTGTTACATAAACAAAGATTTGATAAATTTATATCTGTTAATTCTAACTTTTCTTGTCTGCCTCATCTAATAAACTGACAAAACTGAGCTGTAATAAGCATTCTCATACCCAAATTCATTTATTAACATTGACAACTACTAAGTCTCTGTCTCAAAGCCAACATTATTTTTAAAACAAAAGGGGAAAATGTATTGTTGAAATACTTACACATATTTGTAAATGCTTCAGAGTTGTCAATGTAATCTTAATTTTCTCTTATGCTCTGATATTTAGCTTGACATTTTTACCGTTAATATTTTAATGTATATTTATGAAGTTTTTCTTCACAGTCTGCCACTGAAAATGAACCTCTGGAGAAAGGCTCAGTTGGTCTCTTCTGGTCAACAAATGTAAAATAAATTAATGCAGACATATTGGTATGGTCTTGATATATAACCTATGTTGTGTCATATAGACATCAGAGTCAGGCTCTTCTGATCAACAAATTTAAAATAGAAAAATACATACAGACATAGATAAATAAATATAAACATCTAGTCATGTCTTGATATGTAACCTATACCTCCCTCATGCAAAGATCATAGTACATATGATAAGAAACTTATGCAGTCCTGATATAGACATCAGAGTATTGTGTGATATGCAACCCATGTTGTCCTCATGTAGACATCAGGGATTGTGTAATATGTAACCTATACTGCTCTCATACAGACATCAGCTCATGCTTCACTCATGTCACATCAGGGACTGTGTAATATGTACTCTATACTGCTCTCATACAGACATCAGCTCATGCTTCACTCATGTCACATCAGGGACTGTGTGATATGTAACCTATTCTGCTCTCATACAGACATCAGCTCATGCTTCACTCATGTCACATCAGGGTACTTTATAATTTGTAGCCCATACTTCCTTTCTATAGCCATCTGAAACTGTGTGATACATAAACAATGCTATCCTCATGTAGACATCAGGGTATATCTGATATGTAACTTATACAGTCCTCATGTAGACATCAGGATATGTGTGATATCTGATCTATGCTTCCCTCATGTAGACATCAGGGTATGTGTGATATCTGATCCATGCTTCCCTCATGTAGACATCAGTGTATGTGTGATATCTGATCCATGCTTCTCTCATGTAGACATCAGGGTATGTGAGATATCTGATCCATGCTTCCCTCATGAATACATCAGGATATATGTTTTATCTGATACATCTTTCCCTCATGTAGTCATCAGGATATGTATGATATCTGGTCCATTCTTCCCTCATGTAGACATCAGGGTATGTGTGGTATCTGATCCATGCTTCTCTCATGTAGACATCAGGATATGTGTGATATCTGATCCATGCTTCCCTCATGTAGACATCAGGGTATGTGTGATATCTGATCCATGCTTCTCTCATGTAGACATCAGGGTATGTGTGATATCTGATCCATGCTTCCCTCATGAATTCATCAGGATATATGTTTTATCGGATACATCTTTCCTTCATGTAGACATCAGGATATGTGTGATATCTGATCCATGCTTCCCTCATTTAGACATCAGGGTATGTGTCATATGTGTCATATGTAACCCATACTGCTCTTGTATAGATTTTAGGGTACTGTGTGAGATGTCATCAATGCAGTCCTCATGTAGACATCAGAGTATGTATGATATGTAAGGCATACCATCCTCATGTAGACTTCAGGATGTGTAATATGTAGCACATGATTCCTTTATGTATTTTATTTATTTATTTATTTTATTTTATATTTGTCGGTCAGGAAAGTCCAACTGGATGCATGTCCATTTTCAGTAAAGGCCCAGGGAGAAAAGTTCCGTTTTAGTACATGATCAAGCTCATAAGAACAATGGTATTTACATACAAATCAGGCAGACTAGTATTAGTAAATATAAGACAGTATATAGTGCAGGCTCATAGTAAAATATACAGTTCAGTTCGCACTTCTTAATACATACAGTACTTTGCAGACTTATACATACAATACACGCAGTACTTTGCAGATTTATAGATACAATATCTTGTGGTAAATGCTTTTCTTTGCTGACATATACATTCAATATATTAAGGTCACACTTATCAGAAAGTGAAGAGGAGATTATCCATGCTATATTATAACAGGGTGAGAAACTAGACTTGACATATGGCTGTGTTAAGAGTTATTGCTTGTATGCCCATCTTTATCCAGGGGTGAGACAGGAGCATAGCCAGTTGTTCATGATGTGGGCTTTTAGGAGTTTTTTAAATTGTGTAGTGGAATATGGATGTTAGGGGGCCTGGTAGGGCATTCCAGGGTTTAGAAATAAAGTAGCTAAAGAGAGATTTTTTCCTGTTATATTTGGTGACTTCTAGGAGGTTTAGTGTGCTAGATCTCAAGGTTCTTATTGTGGTGTGAGGATGTATGAGATTTTGGAGGGCTGGGATTTTGTCTGGGTAGTAGTATAACTTGTGTGTTAGTGACAATTTATTGAGTTGAAGTAGTAGAGGGAGCTCCAACTAGTCTAGCTTTTTGAGAGAATCACAGTGATGTGTTCTATATGAAGATTCTGTATCAGATCTAGCTATCTTATTATAACAGGATTCTAGTTTGTGTAAGTCAATTTTATGAAGGTTAGTTAGTACTGGGGATGCATAGAGGAGGGTGGATAGCAGATATGTCCTGGCTGTTGTCATTTTAGAGTGCTTTGAGAGAAACTGCTTGTTACGATAGAACAGTCCTATTTTTTGTGAACCTTCCTGTGCAAGTCGAATCTTAGGTGGTTGTCTATTTCAACACCTAAAAGTTTGGTGTGGGTCGTTGGGATAATCACAGTTTTGTTATTAGAGATGATACTAAAGTTATCTGTTTGGGGGAAGGATCTATAAGAGCTGAAGAGGAGTAATTTTGTTTTAGTTGGGTTAAGAAAAGCTGGTGGTTAGTGACCCAGGTTTCAACTAGTGAGAAGCATTCTTGTGTTTGGGAGTGGAGGTCCTCTAGTGTGTTGCAGCATATATGATAGTGGTGTCATCTGTGCATTGAATAACGGATGCCTTTGGTGTGGAGGATGAGAGTTGATTGGTGAATATAGAGAAGAGTAATGGGCCTAGGATGGAGCCTTGAGGGACTCCTAAGGATACTGGCAGTAGAGAGGATAGTTGGTTCTGCCATTTTACTGCCTGCTGATAACCTGATAGATAGTTCTTAAACCATGTGATAGAAGAGATACTGAGGTTTAGGGCAGAGAGTGAATTGAGAAGCTTATTGTGGTTTACCATATCAAAAGCTTTGGATAAGTTTAAAAATATGGCTGAGACTAGTTGTCCATTATTTCTATGGTGATAAATGGTAAAGTGAATAATATAAGTGCAGTGGTGGTAATATAGAAGGGTCTAAAGCCATGCTGGTTTTTAGATAGCAGATTGTTTTTTTGAAGGTAATCTATGAGTTGAGTGCATATGACCCTTTCTAGGAATTTTGATAAGGGTGATAAAATGGCAATAGGTCAATAGCTATTGAGTTCAAAGGAGTTACCTCCTTTGTGTAGTGGTATGATATGGGAGGTTTTCTATATAGAGGATACTTTACACTCTGAGATAGATCTGTTATGTTTCATATGTACCATATACATCCCTTGTGAATGGCAGCATAAGTGTGAAATTCCACCTCCCCCAGTCAAAAAAACCATAGTCAAAAACCTTTCCAAAGCAAACTTCAAACTACTTGCATCCAAAGTGGAAAGCTTCACTATTCCCTTGCAGAAGGATAATGATATCCAGGATGCGGAATCCTACACCAAGGCACTCTATATGGATCTTCAGGATTGCATGGACCATGCTATGCCAAATAAAACCAAGACTCCTTCCTCAAGCAAGAAGAAACCAGTCTGGTGAACCCCGGCCATAAGCAAACTTTACAATAAAAGGAGGAGAATTATACAAAAAAAGGCCAAATCTCAAGTAAAAAAATCATCCCTGATCAGCATTAGCAAGAAACTGAGGGCCCTCATCAAGTCAACTAAAGCTAATTTTGAAAAGAAAGTTGCCAAGGATGCCAAGGATAACCATAAGGCCTTCTATGTCTACGTCAAAAACCTAAATGGCAACACTCAGGTCTGTTCTGCGCTAGTACAAAATGGAACAAAATACACTGACCCTTCTGACATTGCCAACATCTTGGCTGACAGGTTCAGTGCAAATGCCCCCCCCCCCACCACCACCACCTACAGGGCCTATTACCATTCCAGGGGATTATGTAAGTCCAATTATTACTGATATGTTGGTTAACAAGGCTCTATCTAAAGCTAAAAACACTGTCTCCATGGGACCAGATGGTGTCCCAGGCTGTGTCATACGCGAGCTCCAAAAGGAATTAATCCCGCATCTTAATACCCTGTTCAGTCTCAGCCTCTCCACAGGATATGTGCCCAGAGAATAGCGCACAGCAACGGTGGTCCCGCTACACAAGGGTGGGGCCACAGCTGACCCTGGGAACTACCGACCAATAAGCCTGACCAGTCTGATCTGTAAGGCTATGGAGCGAATCATTATGGAACTCATAAATGGAGAGATTGGGAACCTCCAGTTGCTGGACCCCACACAGTTCGGCTTCGTCAAGGGCAGATCATGCCTCCTGAACCTGGTGGCTTTCTTTGAGACAGTTACTCAGGCTATAGATAAGGGAAAGGAGGTACACACGGATTACCTTGACCTTGCTAAAGCATTTGACACCATTCCCTATTCGGGTATTATTGATAAGCTCACCAGCCTGGGCATAAACCCTTATGTCACAAGATGGATCGCAAACTGGCTCTCAGACAGATCCCATAAAGTAAGAGTAGCGGGATCTATGTCCGAATCCAGACCAGTAACGAGTGGTGTGCCTCAGGGCTCTGTCCTGGGGCCTCTCCTGTTTGGCATATACTTCTCAGAAGTACAGGCAAGCACAGAAGTGCTGTGGCTGACTAAGTTTGTGGACGACTGCAAACTGGGTGCTATAATAGAGTCTCCAGCCAACATGGAGATCCTCCAGAAGGGCCTAAATGAGACTGATGCATGGTGTCAAAGCCATGGTCTCAAGCTAAATGCAAAAAAATGCATAGTAATCCCCTTTGGAAAAAACAGAGTACACGCAAACTACAACATAGGAGGTAATCCCCTGAAATCTGAAGAGGAAATAAGGGATCTAGGGACCCAAGTAGACAGCCAGTTTTCCTTTGATAACCATGTTGCCAAAGTGGTTAGAAAATCCTTCTATGTGATCCATCTGATCACGAAAGGGTTTGCATCAGGATCTAAGGATGTAATGGTGCCCCTCTACTCTTCTCTCATCAGACCCATTATTGAGTACAATGCACCAATTGGAATGTACCTGGCTAGACATCTCCAGCAGCTGGAGAGACCACAGAGGTACCTAACCAAGAGAATTACTGGCCTCAAACAGTTGCCCTATGCAGCACGATTGAAAAAGCTAAGACTGTTCTCTGTTGCATACTGCTTTCTCAGAGGCGATCTCTGTCTAACGTACAGAGCCATGTCCAACCCAGAATTGTTGAACATGCACCATCTTAGCAAAGCCAAATCTACTTGAGCTACACACTCTAAGGATATAAACTTCAACACAACAAAGAATAGAACATGCTGGAGGGATAGATTCCCTTTGCAGAGACTTCCCTTACTATGGAACAGGGTCCTGATCTACATAAGACAGAGTCCCTCACTATCACTCTTCAAGAGGAACCTTGATGAGTGGATGGGTAACAGAAAGTTCACACCAGGGATCACACTAACAGCACTACTAGATAGGGGCCAAGGGTACTAGCTGCTAGTACAAGGGTCTAGGGAACTACTAAAGGGGCGGTGAATACCACACAACGTGGCTGGGCTAATATATGCCTTCAGGCAGATAGCTTAACAACCTATGAACCTATGAACCTATAAGTTCTCATGCAGACATTAAAGTATTATGGGACAGATATACCATATTGCACTCATGTAGACATCACTGTATCTATGATATGTAACTTTGATATATGCCACCATTTGCCACCCATATGTGATGTACAGGTTTACACCAGATGGGGCTTGAATCCCTGCATTGTCAGCTGATTATACCACCCAGGTATGTGAGAAGCAATGGCTATGGTAAATGGATCTGCTCCACTGTCTCAGTAGTGCTGATGCCTACCATCTGCAAGGGTATCAAATCATACCCCTGGTACCCAACAGGTTAATGTACAGAAAAGTGCACAGATATTTAATTCAATAACCAAGTTACCAAATGCAACCTGGCTCAAGACAAACAAGGGAATATGCACTGCTATCCTGGGAATATGCTTCCAACATCCACTCCCAGACTAGGAATACACACTGATCACTTACAGAGCTGAGTCTTTGGCCTTGTGCCCCAGAACACTTTCTGGCACTCAGTCTGTGAACCATAGTAGCTTCTGCTGGTCATTTAACCCCTTTATTCTCAGTAACTGCCTTTCAAACCAAATTATTTTTTCAGGCAAGCATACACACACACACACACACACACACACACACACACACACACACACACACACACACACACACACACACACACACACACACACACACACACTCTCTCTCATAATTCCTAGGAAAGGCTGAAAAAATTCTTTAGTACCGCACAGCTTTCTTCTTACAATGTCAGTCCTGCCACTACTCTAGATATGGCTAAAGACCAAACATACCAGTTACCTGACCACTTTTAATTTAGCCAAGTATAAATTATAAATATTAGTATCTCACCAGTAGTCTACACAAGCAACGAGGTTAACTGGATGCAGATGCCACAACTTTGCCATCTTAAAGAGGTAAATAATAACTCTTACTCAGATAATAGATAATAATACATAAATAACTAAATAAATAATACATATGTGTCTCTCCTTATGTAGATATCAGGATACGTGCGACATTTAACTTATGCTTCCCTAGTGTCAACATCAGGGTATCTATTATTTGTAACCTGAGTTACCCTTTTATAGGCATCAAGCTTTGTGTGATATATAATCCATGTGTCTCTTGTGTAGATGTCGGGACATGTGTAATATATAACCCATGTTTCCCTGTGCAGAAATTAGGGTATAGGTGATAATTAACACACACTTCCCTCTCGTATCAAAAATATTATTCTTCTTTATACTTTAACCTCTCATTGTGTTTAAACTCACACAGCTTTTCGCTGAATCCATCAGACCCAATCCTTCATCACATCATTCACTGCTTGATCTAAAAATCACAACCACTCACTTATTCATCATATCTCTATGCACCCTCCCAAGCTAAGTGATCATGGTCCTATAAGCTTCAGTATCTACCTTGATTGCAAAAATTCCCCTCCAAAACTCATTACATTCCAACAGAAATTGCAAATAAACATTACTGAACAAAAAACATATCTGTCTTCTCATAAATGGGACCCTATACTGTCCTCATCAGACCATAACAATGATGCCCAGCTTTTCACACAACTTTTCTGTAATCTACAAGACTCATTCTAGTCACAAGACTGTACAAACCCAAGAAAAATACCTACAACCTCAAAACATTTCACTTTCTCAACTTCCATTACTATACACTGATGACATGGTTATCTTCTGCTCTAACCACATAACCCACTCAATTCAACATGATCTGCAAAACAATTTCCTCCCCCTCATTAACTGGCTCAGTAGCAAAAAAACTATTTTACAAGTCATCAGAAATTGAAACTATGCTCATCAGAACCTCCACAAAAGGCAAAAGAACCCCAACTTTCTTGCCACTGAGCAGGTTAATACCTTCAGATAACTAGGGGTTGGGTGTGATCCCTCGCTTAACATCCAAAAACCCACAGGGAAAGAGAAACTCCGTACACTTTTGGGCCAACAAAATTTCCTCTTTTCTTTCCTGTCCAACAAGAAAAGCTATTGGCAAAGGGATTCTTCCAACCCAACTGGAGTACTGCCTACCTCTTGTACCATCTGCCTCCAAAAGAAACTCTATCACCTCTTTCACCATGCAGATATTCTCCAACTCCGTCTGTCACTTCATTACTCTTTCCCAAAAGTATGAACACCACTGTCTTACACCTCAAAGCCAACTGGCAGCCAATTCAGCAATGAGAAAATCTACTCCTTCTCTCTCCTGAAAGAAAACTCCTGCCCTTCTGTTTTCTCTAACTTACTTAGACAGCTTCCATCATATAACACTCGGGGCCTCTCTTGCAAGCCCCTAAAACCAGACTGCAGTGCTCAAACCACTCAGTTTCTATGCTTGTACCCCAGGTCCGGGATCTCCCCTCAAATCTTAAAGACCAGTCTAACTACTCCTCCATTAGGGCACAAAATAAAGAACATTTCACAGCACAAGCTGCTTGTAAATGTTCTGCTTCAAGTCACATAACTTATTCAAGCCACATAACTTACTCTGTCTAATCTATGACACATACTGCCTATAATTTTTACTGTTGCATCTCTTCTCTAACTCCTAACATATCTCTACACTCACTGATGTAAATATTGCACATAGTGTTTTCTGTCGACTACCTTCTTAAATCATTTTTTCTTTTGTCTATTAACTATACTTTTGTTTTTAGTGTGTTCTTTTACTGTATAAATTATGTTTTATTTTTTTCACTTGATGTGTGTTTACATTCTAGGATGAGACTGCAATTGGTCCATTTGGATCAGTGCTCCACCACAGTTAACAATTGTGTAAATAAATAAATATAACATAATGTAGATATCAGGGTATGAGTGATATGTAACCCAGGTTGCCATCATACTGTATGTGTGATATGTGGTATACACATAAAACATTGCAGAAAAATTTCCACAGAAATGCAGGTATGCTCAGTAAATCCACATACACACCCAAATACACACACATACACACTCTCACACACACACACACACACACACACACACACACACACACATATATATATATATATATATATATATATATATATATATATGTGTGTGTGTGTGTGTGTGTGTGTGTGTGTGTATATATATATATATATATATATAATAAGACCGAATAAGACTAGGAAGAAATAAACGTATACTACTGAAAACTTCCGAACTGTTAAAAACAAAAACAAAAAAAAACAATGAATAGATGCTGAGCCAGAACTGTTATTTGCTGAGCACTTTCATCCACTTTATTGATAACAATCGAACTTCATCAGAGCAAAATGTAATATTTTTGCAGTACTATACGAGCTTTAAATAGTGTGACTGGTATAAAAAATGCTTCACTATGATTGGTAGATAGACTACACTAATGCAGGAGTATTTGGACTAATGAGAGACACTGCTGTAAAACAAAAGGGTTTATCTGCTAACATCCTGCCCCTGGGGGCATGCCGTAACTTTTTAATTGTACCAGTTTAATGCGCATTTAATGTTGAGATTCTCGTTGAGTCCTGGTGGGGTATCTGCTTCAAGGAGGAGTTGCCATCTTAATTCCTTCAGCTCCAGTAGTGTGTTGCAATCTCCAAAAAACTGCTGGACCTGTTCTAACACTAGAAATTTAAAACGGGCGAAGCCGTTGCAGCTCGTGGCGTGTCTGCTTAATGCATTGTAACTGTCATTATGCCTGATGGCTGCAAGGTGTTCCTTCACCCTGTCTGAAAGCTTTCTAATTGTTCTTCCAATGTAGAAGGAAAAACATTCGCCGCAGTAGGCTATGTAGAATAGAAAAGTTTGAGTCGTGCTGGGCTTTGAACTGCACAGTGATGTTGCAGTGTTGAAAAGTGTGGGATGTGCCTGATTGTATGAAAGGGCAGACTATACAATGCTTGCAAAGGCCCATACCTTTGGTTTTTGGCTGGTTAGCAGGCTCATGGGGGTCTGCGCCATTCCTGAATATGGGGGTCTCTCTCCTTTCAAAGGTTTGTTTGAACATTCTGGTGTTCTTGTATGAGAAGACAGGCTTGTTACCTACTATCTGGTGGGTGTTGTGGTCTGCTCTTATGATGTTCCAGTTTCTGCTGATGATATCCCTAATGGGTTGAATATCTCAGCTGATGGGGATGGAGAAACTACAGTTTCTGTTCTTGGGTTCAGTAGTTCTGGTGGTCGCCCAGGGGGGGGGTTAAGCCATGAGTAAGGATGGGTGGGTGTCTGTCTGATCTGTGGGAGGTCACTTCTTGAAAGACATCTGCTACTAGTTGTTTGCGGTAATGTCTGTGGATGAACATTTTTGAAAGGAATTGGCTTTCCTTGAGGAAGGTATCATTAGAGATGATCCTGGAGAGGCAGATGTACTGCCCTTTGAGCACATTCTTCTTCATGAAGAAGGAGTGCTGACATTTGGAATCCAGGAAGTTGTTCCTGTAAGTGTCCTTCCGGTACACATTGGAGGTAAGGCTGCCAGTGCTGGGGCCAATGGTTAACTGAGCATCAAGGAAGGCGATATGGGTCTCTTGTCCTGAGACTACAAAGTCTAGGTATGGGATGCTGTTTGTGAGTGCCATGAGGTAGGTGTCCAGCTCAGTGTTTTCACCCTCCCACATGAAAAAAATATTGTTAATAAGACGACGATATAAGTGGGCTTTGTGGAAGCCTTGAATATGGGTCAAAGTTTCCTTCTCCCATGTGCTGAGGACTAGGTTGGCGAAAGAGGGGGCCATTTTGGAACCCATTGCCACCCCCTTGGTCTGTAGTTAGATGGCTCTATTGAAGCAGAAAAAGTTACATTTTAGAACCATTGTGGTTAAAGCTTTAAGCATTTCATTTTTAAAAACATTGAATTTAGCATGCTTGTTGAGAAACAGTTCTAACGGTTCCAAACCTTCCCTGTGGGGGATGTTGGAGTACAATGCTACTACGTCTAGTGTTACTAACATGCATTTTGAGAAATCAATATTACTATCATGCAAAATGTTTAGTCCCAGGAGTCCTTGATGTAAAAATCCATCGCCTGAACTAGCGGGTTGAAAATGAAGTCCAGGTATTCCAGTTCCCTATTATTTAAGTGAATGTTCAATGTTTCGAACATCACTTTGTCGACAGTTAAATGTCAAAAAGGCCAAATCCCAAGCAAACAGAACAGCAATTTTTTTTCCTAAGGGAAAAAAAAAAATCACTGGACAGTTTTCAGGACTTTGCCATTTCCTCCACTGTGGTGCAATCCCAGAGTTGTTATATTTAAGTATTTTTGTATTTGGGTTTTTTTTTTTTTTTTTTGTGTGGACCAGCTATTTTTTCCCCTAGGAAAAAAATTCACTGTTCCGTTTGTTTGGGATTTAGGCTATTCAACATTTAGTTGTCGATAAAGCGACGTTTGAAACATTGAACCTTCGCTTATTTAATAGGAAAGCATATTTTATATATATATATATATATATATATATATATATATATATACATATATATATGTATATATATACATATATATATATATATATATATATATATATATATATATATATATATATATATATATATATGTATTTATATATATATTCCACCTGCAAGCAGAATCAGTCCAAAACCAATTATTATGAGAAAGGGACAGCAAAATAGAAGCTAAAGTGTGTGTAATATGTGATGAAGGTTCTTTTCTAAGCAGCAATACACTATCATGGACTCACTTTATCAAGCTATTCACATGCATACTATCCCAAGCTGACCTTCAGTATGTTAATTCAGGTATCAACATATAGGTACAACCTAATCTGTTCATATGACAGGTTTTAACATTCTCATTGGTCCATTTTTCTGTTTCTGTATTGCTCTCCATAGTCATCATGAAGCTGAATCTTTAAACAACCATATCCTTATAACATTGTTCAATAAACATTGAAAGGAAGAGTTTCATTTGATGTGGCACTTTCTCCTCCTGTTTTAAAAATTCACGAACTCAGGTTCCTTCTTGAACCTTTTTTATTGCAATACAAATTTGAAATGTTTATATTTCAGTAAGCTTTCCGTAGTTGTCTGTTGTTGTCACATATACACACGTACACGCGCGCACACACACACACACACACACACACACACACACACACACACACACACACACACACACACACACACAGACACACATCCTATACCAAGCTAATCATCAATGCTGTATCTACCCCCACACCAAACTACTCAGCATTCTCCAACTTTATTCTCGGCATCGAACCCCCTTCATTCAAAAAGACATACTGCCACTTACTATAAATCATGAACATAATTCTGCAGGAAAAGCTCTAATTCCATGTCTAAAATTTGGAACACTATTTCTCACCCAGTTAGGCAAACTGAAAATCAATACTCTTTCAAAATAGAACTATAACTATACCTGGCAGCTATTGCTGAGGATTTCAGTTGTGAGCCATTGACAAGCTGCTTCCAATGTTGCAGGGTTTGATTCCTTCATCCTTCATTTGCCTATCATGTGACCTTAAGCAAGTCACTCAACCAGATAGTGTTTAGGGGCAACTGGGAATTTCGGCTAAGCTTATCAATGGTCTCCTGGACTGCATGCCTAATAACTACCTATGAACCTAAATAACTCCTGACTGTGTCCCTTCTCAACCCTAGGGTGATACCAACTTATCTCCACACACTTGTTTCCTCATATTTTCTCTCAGTTTAATTTCTCTTAATTGTTGTGGGTTTCTAATACCATGACAGGAATAGACCACATTCTTAAGTCAGGGTCCAATTATAGTTCATGAAATTAATATTGTTTTAGTCTTTGATATTAGTCAAGAGTGCCATCTCAGCACCTACAGTATGTCCAGAATTGCCTACTTCTATAATTCATATGGGGCCGTTGCACTTATCAGTAGCAAATCTAAATATGACTGTAAATTTTTTTTTCATTAGACCCCTTGATCTTACTAGTGTTGGAACTGACTGGGTATCTTTCTTCTGCATTGCTTCATTTTTCCTATAAATCCTGGTAATTTATGATGCTGTGCCTCATTGTATGTAAGGGACTGTAATCACTGGGGGTAGAAATTTCAATGGTCAATGCTACTTTTCTTTTTCATGAACCATTATATCTGGTTTTCTTACATCTATTTTTCAAATTGCTGGTAATGGGTGATTCCATGCAATATAAACTTTGTCATTGTCTGCAATGCTTTGTGTTTGTGTTTGCAATGCTTTTCAGCTACTTCAGTATTGTAGTGTTTGCACAATCCTCTGTGCAACAGCCTTCCCACATCATTGTGCTTTCCAGTATACAAGTGCTTTACCATGACTGTATCACACCCAGCAACAAGATGTACCACTGTTTCCAGTTCTGTTTCACAGAACCTGCATTTATCTGTTTATCCTACCTTTTCCATTGACTTTGTAAACCAATGTGTTATAAACCAACATGCATGTAGTCCACTGTCCTGATACACCATTATTAGCCTTTCATCTTTTGGTTTCAATTCACTTCTCCTTAACTATTCTTGTGTTAAATTTTGGTCAACATGAGGTTGTTACAGGAGATCTCTGTACTTGCCACTATATTTATGAATTTTCTAGTTTTTTTTTTCCTTATAATCTTTTTTTTTTTTTTTTGGCACATTTAGTTGATATCTGATTTTGTCTTCTTCTGGTTTGATTTTCATTTCTGCTTGATACCAAAATACTTCTAAGGAGTTATCATCTTAGACTTCTCATCATGTTTTAAATGTTTCACTATATTTGGATCTGATGAGGTCACTAGATATGTATGCAGTGCCATAATTTCAGATCTATACATGTAATTAATTTTGATAAGGCTCATACTGTCAGAGTGAGGTATATACAATCTTGGTATACATTGATTTTTATATATCATTTGATATGCATGAATATTTTTCTTGTTGCTTCTTCATTTTTCTTGTTTCTCCTTCTTACTCTTAGGATGATCCCATATTATTTCTATCCACTCACTTCCTCATATTTTCTCCTTTGTGTACCTCGTAGTAGACCTTATGTTTTCATAAGGTACTACTTCTTGCCCCACATGTCCTGTTATTCACATTCCTCGCTATTCCACAACAACTATATCACACTAAACTCTCTGCCTCTTCTCCATACCCATTACTTTATACCTATATCTTTGATACCTTTAACTGCATGACATTCTATACATCTACCTGAACTATCTACCTTTCTATCACTTGCTCCCTACATAGCTAACATTCCAGCCACTACTCCATACCTCATAACTTGATACATAATGCATCCCTTTTTCCGCTGACCATCCACTGTGCTCTGACCAAATCTGCCCAGTGCAAGCTGTATTCTTTACATTAAGATCAGGTGGAGGAATCTTACAGCTTAATATGGCTATAGTGAAATTACCACTTTCAAGTATTGCCAGCATCTATTTTGTTTCATTATCAGGAACCATTTTACTGAACAACTGAATACCTTTTGTGTACAATACTTTAAATGTATTTTAAAATAGTCTATTAACACTACATTCTATCGAGATGATAAAGCTTATTTATATATAAATGTCCTCTTGTTCATTATGGAGCTTTTCTCCATGGGGTCATTCCACTCAGTCAGACTTTCCCCATAAACAAAGACAGATAAATAAATTATATAAGTGATCTAATAACAGTTTATCTAATGTTAACCCACACCACATTCCACACCTACAACTATGGTAATATGGAAAGCTTAGCATGTTGTGATTGTTATTAATTCTCCTTTAGATTTATAAGTAATATTGCAATGTGCTTTAACATAGTGTGCTGCATTCTATGAGCTGATGGTGCACTTTCAGAATTTGCCCCCCTTTTCACTGTAGTGTAACTGTGAAGTTGATATATATATATATATATATATATATATATATATATATATATATATATATATAAGCTGGGGGGAGCAAAATCCTTCACATGGGAATGTGGTGGCATGTAGTGCAGGGAATTTGCTGCCCTTTAAAAAAAAAAAAGACTTTTCTGTTTTTTTTTTTTCAGTGTTTTGTGAGTTTTGCTGGTTTAGATGAAATATGTGATACAAGTCTGCTAGGTTAAGATATGTGTGAAATTTACTTATTAACCAGGTAAACCCACTACAGTGGACACTAGCAACACTTTTCAGGGGCTACCCAGGATCACGTTCTGGTTAAGTGACTTGCTCAGAGTTTAATAATCGAAAAACTAAGACTGAAAATATCCAACCCTGGACTACAACAAACAGTTCATTAATGTCTTATAGCCTTATTTCTCTGCACTAACTGTCAGACATGCCCCATCAAAGGCTAATCACCAGTAGTATGTATACACTGTACAAATTATTCACCTGTGTTACATTTGCCCTATCCCATGTTACCTAGCTGTATCATACATATCCTGTCTCAAGTTAATCAGCAGTGTTATTTCTGTCATTGTGTATACTCCACATCTAGCCAGTCGTAAGTGCCGCACCAATACCATCTTAAGTCAACCACAGTTGTGTATCTATCACATCTCATGTTCAGTACCAATTATGTTCATGCTTCATGGCACACTGACTCTAGTACTGATCCAATTGCAATCAATTGAAATACATCCCATAGTAATCATGTTATGTCAGTCTCCTCCCATTTTAATTACTGACGTCATATCTATTTCATCTGAAGACAATTATTAACATTTTATTTGCCCAGTGTCAAGCTGAAACCACATTATTTGTATTCTTTAAAGTTCACTCTATAATATTCCAGTTTAATCAAAATGTTGTGCTTGTCACATGCCAAGCTAATTGCCACTGAACAAGTGCCAGTGGTACAACACATAGCGCACTTGCCTTTAGAACTGAAATCTGTAGGTTCTAGTCTCACACTAGATGGATTGCTGACACTGTAGTACTGCTTAAGAGGGTGCTGCACTCCTGCATATACTATCCTTTGGATGACATTTAAATTGAGACCCCTGTCTGCTTGAGTTAGTGGTAGCTCTGGTAGCTGTAATAGATCATATGGCAGTTATTGAAAAGTGTAGGAGAAGTTCTCTGATGCACTGGCCACATTTCCACTAGTATTTTAAATGCCACCTTTGATCCTCCCTGAAAAGAGGCTATCACAGGGACTAATCCATTCAACAAAGGATAAATAAATAAAATCATCCTTGAAGGCCCTTTGAGTGGCAGCTGTCAGGATTTCCTCTTTTGATATCGCAGAGCTCAGCCCAGTTCTGAAAGTTGTTTAGCACCCACACTTGAAAGCATATATACCTCCTGGAAGTTGTCAGACACAGAACTCAGAGGACAAGCTTTTTTTATGTTTTGCTACTTTCACAGTTTGGATCTTGATCCCAGAGTGCATCGTTCCAGAGTCCAGAATTAGTTGCCTTAATAACGGAAACCTTCTAAGTGTGCATGTGGTTGTCAGATCACAATACACAAATTTGCACTTTTTTGTTTTGCACAGAGGAGGCTTTGAATGTGCTGAACTATCACAAGTGCCAGTGCTTTGACCCAGCCACTATGAGGGGAAAATGTCACAGCCTCAAGTCCTACATCATCTCATAGAAAATTGTCACCATTGAGTAATCTTTATAAAGCAGGGTGATCTCTCAAATGATCATTGTCCAGGTCAGATAGATGGGAAACAGTAAGAAATCTGAAAGAGAGGATACAGTAGGGGATCATAAAAATGGAAGTCAGTAATGGATCAGACAGATGCAAAAAGGTAAGGTAATAGATAGATGTGGGATGGTAAGGGGTCCAGTCATCAGGCAGCTGCCAGAGCTGTCCCTGGGTCAGCCTCCATCTCCTCATATGCTGCCAACCTATCAGCTACTGTAGGATTACCTTTGCTCAATTATCATTTAATGACATAGAGAGCAATAAAGGTATGCCTGCAGCAACAATCTTGGGGGGTATGTCGCTTGGTGTTAGCACTATCCTTCCCATGTGTGAATGCCAGAAACATGGCTTAACTACACCATTTACAAATAGCCCTTAACTCCCTCAGTGAAGGCTTAGTGGTTGAACATAGAATCATGAATGATACTCCTACCACTTTCCCCAAGGTTGAGAGAAGAGGTCTGACCAGAGCTGAAGAAATTCTTGTGGTTTCTTCAACATCAAATGGGGCACTGGGGCATTCCCTGCATTAAACAGTGTTTGAAATGTGGTGGGCAATGTTCACATGAGTGAGAAAGGATATGGAAAAAGTGGAGGAGGGAGGATAGGGAAAATTAAGGAAAAGGAAAATTTGGGGAAAGAGTTGGAACTTGAGAAGGAAGGGTGGGTGGGTGGACAGATTCATTAGATGAGCTGTCTGATGTGGAATGATATTTTCTATTCCAGTGGGATTTGGAGGACTGACTTGTATTCAGACAATAACCCTACTCTCTCTTGAATCTGGGGCACACCCTTCATTATTGCTTTGTAGTCAGCTGAAACAGTTCCTTTACCAAAGGCATTTTCTTACCTTTCGTTGTAATGTCAGAAACTCTTTTGAGCTGGCTTTCAACAGGCTGTGTTCTGATTGACGGTTACTTCTGCTAAGCCAGCCTTTTTAACAGTTGAGTATGGCAGTAACCTTAATGATGCATGTCATCTAATGGAAATGCTAGTATATGAGGCCTCTGAGCTGCACACACTGCCATTCTGAAATATGAGTTCAGCTTTTGCTGAAGTGATAGCTAACATATGCCTACAGCCTTTGCTTCAGTGTTAGCCAGTAATCAACTAGTATGCCTTATCTTTAGCACCTGTATCCGACTATGGCTGCAAGACACTTCACACAGGCTGAAAAGTAGATCATTGTCATGTAGTTAGATAGCACGGGAACCTGACAGGTAGAGTGACACCAGTAAAGAGTCTCTTAACTAATCTTTTAACCATTCTGCATTGCCTGTCATGAGAAAAAGTTTTTAGAGACACAGGTGTCTTTTGCTCTCTCAGCTGATATAATGTCTGTGACAGCCAGATCTGTCTGTGTTCTTTATAGGCCATTGCGTATCAAGCAGGGATATAGACAGATATTCTTGTTTCTTGGGTAATGATAAATGTAAACCTGATGTTTCCTATACCTGCT
This sequence comes from Protopterus annectens, assembly GCF_019279795.1. Lineage (NCBI taxonomy): Eukaryota > Metazoa > Chordata > Ceratodontiformes > Protopteridae > Protopterus > Protopterus annectens. The sequence continues at coordinate 174,267,812 of NC_056733.1, forward strand.
TGTTCATACTCTGAAAGACTGAACAAGGCTCAAAGTGGACCAAGGTTGAGGGTGTTACACAAGCATTAAATCATACATCTTTTTTGAAGTTGATAAAGTCCTTATATACTAAATACTTTTTTCATATTTTGTACTTCCCCACACCGACACTGACCATCAAGCCCCCCATCCCCAGTTGTATTGATCCATTCAGTCTCACATCACCCCATTTGTAAGAAGCGAGAGTCGGGTACAGAGAGATGTGCTATCACATGCAGTGGGAGATTTTTTTTATGCTTCTAATTCTCTCCCATTGCTGCATTGTGACTTCTCATATCACTGGACATGTAATCATCACAACACTCCTCATGGACATTTTGTGGCCCTTCCATCAGAGGTGGATGAGCTGAAAATTGTTACTCTCATTCCACCTACCCCGATGTCAGCTCCTCCAAAGTCCTGGTCACTAGCTGAACCAGGCCCGCTGGTGCAAAAGTCAAGGCTGTACCTCTCTTTGACAATGAAGGTGGTCTTACACATCACTCATAATATTAACAGTATCTCCTAAATTCATCTCTCTGGAAAATTTATATATTGTTACAGTGAACTCAAAAATATTGACTTCTCCCCATCAGGTTCATTCTTAGGATCTTTATGAGAACCTTTGTGACCTGTGAAGTGTAAAGAAATGTTATAGTGGTAAATTAAATGAGGAGGAACTATGCATACCTCTCAACCGTACAGATTTTTGCAGAATGTCCAGATTTTTGCCTCATAGTTTTGGTCCATTTTTCATAATATTGTGCTTTTCTGGCAAATCACTGGCAATTCATTAAAGACTGAATTCAGAAAATAAAAACAGATATTTGAGTTTCAGATTGCATACATTCAGAAAATTCATGTTAATGCAAAAACTGTTTCTCTTTCAACTTTATAACTTTGTAGGAGCAATATTTAAAAATTGCCCCTATTTTTGGACATTTGTCCCCTTACTATTTATGGCTTTGTCCAGATTTCTTGCTCTAAGAGGTTGAGAGTTATGATCACAGGTCTACAGCTGGTGTAGTCTATATTACTGGACCTCTGCTTATGTGGGTGTCCCTATAGAATAAAGATAATTTAATAATACTGTGAGATGTTAACCTAGAATGGATATATACAGATTTGCCTTTTAACTCAAGAAGCACCACCAACAAATATTCAGACTTTCTCAGCAAATATTACAAGCAACAAAATTTGATCAATCAACTGGATATAAGGTATACTAAATGACTTTTATATCCTAAACAGCATTAACCACGCCAGTATATTGCCAGACTCCATAAGTGATTATCTCCCTAACCATACATATTTGAAGCAAGCAAAACTTAACAAACTATTTGCTATAACTGGGTATGCTCAAAATATTTCAAAAAGGCTTGTTCAATATTTCTATGCATACAGAATAATTGAACACCACTAAAATGTGTATATCTTGATGAATCAGTGGTATTATTTAATCAAATTTCCATAAACACATTAAAATTACTAGAACTTCATTAAAGAAAAAGATTAAATTCAGTGTAGCTCCTTGTTTAAAAATAACCACAAAACAAACAATGCCCAATAGGAATAAAAAATAGAAACAATGGAAAGCCTGCACAACTTAGTTCAATCTCCAATACGTTGGAACATTAAACAACCAAGTGAAACAGATGATCAAGACAGATACAAACTAGGTTCATATATAATTTGTAGGATGTAATCCAGAAGAACATTGAGAAGCCTAGATAATTTTTTTCTAACTGCCCCAAAATACTATCTAGCTTAAGGCCATATATATATATATATAACCGACAAATGGAGGGTGAGAGAATCAAACCCTGAACAACAGGAAACAGCTCATTACCAGCTCATAGTCTTAATCCTGTGCAAAATTGCTTCATAAATCTACAAAATTCCTATGCAAATAGTCCAAGAAAGTATTGCTATACTATAAATAATCTGCTTAACACCTTCAAACAGACTTATAAAACCTTCTACCCAATGAAACACATTACAATTCAAGCCACCACCTCATCTAAACTACAATATAATTACACTGTCCAGAAACACAAATGAACATAGCAATGGAACCTTGGAGCTTCTCCCCAACTTCATTATGGAATTCCAAAAAATTACTACAAGAAGTGAAAGAAGAACAACCATAATTGTCCCTGACGACCTTGAACCAGAATATCTTTTACTAGCATTTCAGAAAAATATGTGCACTTAGTGTGGAAGCAATCTTATATAATTTCTCTGCACAAAAGTGGCGCATCCATAGATCTAAAGTACTACTCCCAATGAAGGCAAGGATGTACAGCCATAAAATTCAGCAAAGCTTTTATTAGTTAAGCACTTTCATTCTATTCTACAACTTCATCAGAAATAATTAACATCACAAACATCCACATTTAAATAAGAAATACAAAAACAAAGGTGATCTTCCCCAGCCAATAAAATCAATCCATCAATTATTTATTAAGTCCCATTATAATGCTTCCACTTTAAAACAGGACTGACTGAACAAGCGTCATTCAAACCAGGTCTATTTGTGGGCTCTAGTCTAAGCTGCCATCTAAATTCACAAACATCCAAATGTTCTTCCATGATGTTAACTTGCAAATCTTTGTTTGCTTTCTCAATGACATTAAAATAAAACTTATGTGTGCTAAATTCAAAAATGTGTTTATACAATCCATTAGTCAATTTTTTGTTTGTAATATCAAATATATGTTCATAAATACAATTTTTAAACGTCCTACAGGTTTTTCACACATAATATGCTGATCAACTAATACATGGTTTTAGAAACCACGTTTTGAGAATCACAGAAGTAAAAACTTGAATTTTATATCTGACTCCCCTTATAGTAAAACTATCTCCAGATCTAATATAACAATATCGGGGAAATTACCCACATTTAAATGTTCTCTTTCCTTTATTTTGATGATTTTGGCCATCCTCAAACTTAAAATAGGACTCAAGATAGTTTTTAAATGTTTTGGTCCTTCTATAAATAATCCAAGGTTTGCTACCTAACTTTTCCTTGAGACCTGAATCTAAAGAAAAAAATACCCAAGTTTTTATAAATGCAATTATTAAGGGTTTTACTATCTAAGGTATAAGTAGTAATGAACAACTTGTCACTATTCTTCAATGGAGATCTTGTCAGCTCAAAATTCATATAAGTTCAGTCACCAGATAAAATAGGTGAAAAAATAACCCTTTCTCTTTTAACACAAACTTCAGCTTTAATATTCTTTATGAACTCTAGGGGTATCCTCTCATTAAAAACAGGTCAGTTAAAACTTCACATTCCTTTCATTCTGTTAACAAAAGTTTTGTTTACTGAAATCATCCTTGCAAGTCATACGAACTGGCCCTTCACCACCACCTTCTTTTGATGGTCAGGTTACCAACTCATAAAATGAAGGTAAGAATTCGAAAACTTATTTTAATGTAAAATGTTAGATATAAAACATTGATTCATACTGACTTTAGATATTTCAACATCTAAAAATAAAATAGCGTTAATATCTGAACTTAAAGAAATTTTCAAAAATTCAACAGTGTTGTTTAAATACATAAAAAATTGTTGCAATCTATCAGCTGACCCAGCCCATACAATAAATATACCATCCAAAAAAATAATATATAGTTTAGAATTCTGATAAAATTGACTAGGTAGAATAAAACTACCCTCCCACTCTGCCATCACATAATTTGCGAACATGGGATCACAAGATGCTCCATAGTCACCCCTATAGTCTGCTTAAAATATTGGCCTTCAAAATACAACAAATTATTGTTAAGAACAGTCTCCATTAAAGTGACCATGACATTCACTCTAGCATTCTCTAAATTAGTATGTTTTCAGATTTGTTCTTCAAACCATTCAAAGCCAACTTCCTGGGGTATCACTGAAAATAAATTATGAACATCCAAGGTAACAAACAGCACATGGGGTCAAATTCTACATTCCTCAGTAATCTCAAAAAATGCCAAGAATCTTTACATATATGCCTGATACCTTACAACCCGTTCTTTAAACGTTCATCTAAAAACTTAGCTATGAAAAAAGTTTTAGAACCTGTGGAATCTACAATAGGGTGAAAGAGTAGGTTATGTAGATCCTTGTGGCTCTTTGGGAAGTCAAAAATACTTGCAATGCAGGTTTTTCATTATGTATAAATTCATATTCACTTTTGGAAATAGACCCTTCTAATAACATATCATATAACAAAATGTTTATTCTAGCATAAGCCCTATCAGTTTCATTACATGAAACTTCCTCATAGGTATTTTCCAATAATAAAGCATTCATTTGGGTAAGGTAATCAAAACAATCCATCCCCACAAGTCCACCCCCTTTATCCAGCTTCATTATCCGGATATTAAAATCATGTGATACATCATGAAATAACCTTTTTTTCACTTACTGTTAAATTATTTTGTTTGGTTTTACAACTATGCTTCAGAATGTTCCTAAATTCATTTTCACAATGTTTTTCAAATAAACCAATATTATAGTTTGAGGGTGGGTTAAAAACATTTGGCCTATGCAATGTCCCAATAACAAGTTTGTGAACATCAGCAAAACAAAGGGCTAAATTCAACTTTTTGTAAACATTTTTAAATCAATAAGCATATCAATTGTATTTGCCCTTCTGTCTGGCACAAAAGTTAAACCCTTAGATAAAACATTTGCATGTTCAACGGTAATGTTTTTACCAGAATAATTAAACACTTTAATGTAATTGGATTCATTGTATATAATGGTAAGACAAGGCTGAGCCTCTTCCAGTAATTCATTACTAAACATTACTTCCAATTATGATTGTTCCATCTAGTCATTTTTGGCCTTGCTCCCTGCTTCAAGTAAAGTTTTTTCATTTTCTGCTGTTTCCAAGAGTTCAAACATTGTTGCTGGTAATTCCTGATGTGCTGCAACCTCCTCATTTGTTGCTGGCTTAAAGGAACTGAACTGGACATTGCATCTGTCTTGGATCCGTCTTAGATGTTGTCATCTGTTCCCTCCACTTAGGCTCAGGTTGATTTGTTAATGAACCCTGGTTACCTGGGGAACCAGGAGGCTTCGGATAAACTTTGCCATTGCTCTAATCATCAGTATCCTTCTTAAGCTTTTGAAATTTCCAGGTAAAAATAGTTTTGCAAACTTTCTCTACTTCACTAAACACGTTATTAAAATTAGTCTCATAATGTTCAAAGTTTAGATCGCTATGGATGACACTGTCAAGTGCTTCCAGCTGTTGTGTAAGTGCATTCAATTTCATTGTGTTATATTTTATCATTAATTCCATGATCTCAAGCCTGGTTCTATCAAAAATGGCATGTAATTCATGAAGCATCTCAGGTTTATGAGATGCACCATTAGGGAAATGCCATGGCCATAACCCCTTCGGAACTTGCTGCAGTTCAATATTTCAAGCCAAATAACTATTTTCCAACTGAAACTTTTTGTATTTAAATGATAGTTTAGCAAATACCTTCATAGTGCAATTCAAAAAAAATTACTACAAGTGAAAGAAGAACAATCACAATTGCCCCTGACAACCTTGAACCAGAATATCTTTTACTAGCATTTCAGAGCAATATGTGCACTTAGTGTGGAAGCAATCTTATATAATTTCTCTGCACAAAAGTGGCACATCCAAAGATCTGTCCAGTTCTAGACCAATAAGAATACCGTCACCATGCTCAAAAATACTTGAGCAATGCATACAAAAGCAGCATCTCAGCTAGTTTATTACAAACAACTTGTCTTAATTACAACATGGCTGTCACACAGTTTATAATACAGATACTGTACTGCTCACATTTGTAAGTGAATTACATTAACAGAGAAATTAATGCTATTATATAGCTTCCTTTATCCCAAGATTTGTAAAAGATTTCTCTACAGTCCCTTACAAACTCACAGTTTACTTAGTTTTTATTGGTTTGTCTGGGAAGCATTGAAGATGGTACTTCTACTGGATGTGGTTTATTTAGATCTGGAAAAATCCCTCAGTGTGGACCAATGTAGGAAGATCTTGAGATTAACGAATGAGGAAAAAGGTCAACAAAGTTATTGTTAGATAGATTTGATAAAAAATGTCAAGTTAAAATCAGAAAGATTGCTTCTGGTGTTTAAAGGTTATCTCAGCTTTCCATTACCCAGTGAGATATGGTCAAGTACGTTTGCAAACAGCTCAAATATTGGGTCAGTAGTCATAAACGTTTCAGATCTTTATAATATGGAATATTCCTTAAACCACTAAGAGGCCTAGTCAAAGTCATGTTGTGTGGAGTTTAATGCAAAAAATCAAAAGTTATTAATTTTGCTAACCCCAAATACAGGCTACCTAATGCTTTAAAATACAATCCTGGAAAAAGTAGATTGTATATGGAATTTAGGTATCACGCTCAATAAAGCCCTTTGTTTTGGTCTAAACTTATGGGATATGATTAGGAAGTTCTGGTATGACCTTAAAATTCCTAGTGATAATAAATAGTATGAGTGTTATGGTCATGTTCCCAACTTATAAATTTGTGATTGAAACTAACGTCTCATGCACTATACTTTATAGTTCTAAAGTACAGTGCATGAGATGTTAGTTTCAATCATTCTCATTTTATCTGACTAGAAAGGATACAAAGATGTAGATGAAACTATATGAAGGCTAAACTGATCTGTAGCCACTGAAGATAATACCCTTTCAGTAAGTACCTGTCCAAACACTTGTCACAACTGTAATAACTGCTATGCTTTCTCACTAAAAGAATCAAGGGCATAAATCCTAAAAAAGACTATGCAGTCCACCTCAAAGTCTTGTCCCTGTACTTGTTATTATATAAGCTGCTAAGAGATGACCTCTGTCTTGTGTTTAGAGCCCCAACAGGCCCTATTCTGTCAGATGTATTACACATTCCCAAATCCAATGGTAAAGTGACCACCCTCCCAGGGGAGCTCAGTTTTAGAACATAAATAGAACATGTTAGAGAGAGAGGTATGTACCATACAGACTATCACTTCTGTGAAACTGTTTGCTGCTTCTGATAAAGCAAAGTACTTTTCTCACTCTACTCAAACATAATTTTGATGAATGGATGGGAACCATCAAATTCACCCCCAGTTTAGCATCCGTGTCCCTTGTGGATAGGGAAACAAGTAAATGTTCCAACATATCTTTGTTCTGCCCACGTTTGTGTCATTATTACACAAATATAAAGGCTAAAAAACTACCATGGAAATGTAAGGCTAAGCTTCTTCCTCTGAACCCATGAACCAAAAGTTTTACATGAAAACTAAGTGTGTTAAGCAGCTAAGATATAGGAACATAGTGGTGATAATAGCTTTACTTACTGTAAAAAAATTGGTGAGGGGGGTATCTTATGATTTTTAAATGCATGACTCATAACATGTTTGGGGCAACTCTGGGAGTTGATTCTACAGAATACTTCTTGGTAATCAGAAAAAAACATGTTTGTTGATTTTAAAATAACAAGATCTACATTGCTAAGGAAATCATTTCATAATGGGACAGATTTGTGGGAGAATGCCTTCCCACTCTGAATAAGAAAAAATGGAAACATTACTAGCATTTTAGAAGGGTTTGTATTATTGGTTGGGAATTAAAGTTTATGACCCTACCTTAACAGGGGGCAAACTGTTTGATGACCTTTTTTAGGCCATGAGTTTATTAATAGAATACACTGAACATTGAACTTCTCCTAAAATAACTAATCAATGTTATTCTACATTCAGACTCCATAAACTGGTTCAAAAGATAAAATGACAAGGTACTTATTCTTCACATTGCAAAATCAAAGCATATGTTCCACAAAGATCAGTGTTTGGTCATCTGGTCTTTAATTTATGCATCCATGATATGCATAAAATAGATCTCAATAATAGATGCATGCATTATGTTGATAACACCACTCTAATATGTTCAGCTGCATCTCTAATAGAACTACAAAGTCAGTTTTAGTTTTAACAATGTATAAAATGGATAATACCTCTCTACTGCTACTAATTAGCAAAAATACTACATTAATTCGATTTACACCTGAAACTACACAAAAATGCTATGCTAATGTTATCATACCATCCTTAAGCAATACCACCACTAAACAAATACATAACATAAAATGACTAGGTATAGTTATAAATTAATACCTAAGGGTTTGGTCAACATACATATCACTTCATATCTAAAACAAGCTAAAAGCTAGAAATGCTATATAAATGCAAAGTATATCTATCAGGAAAATCATTACTTAAAACTGCATACAAATTCCTTCTTCCAAGTCTTCTATATTCATTACCCATGCTTAAATACAATAAAAAACAGTTAATAACTGGCAGTATTAAAACTGCTAAATCTATTAGTTGCTATATAGAGTTTCATTAACAAAAAGATATTCATAAGTATGAGCTCAAATATGAACAATTGTAAAAGTAATAAAGAATTATTATTGAAAAAAAAAACCTGCTAAATCTGTCACGTCTTATAAACAGCACACATCCCTACATAGATTTACAAAAAGTAGGAAAGCTGAAATTCAAAAATAATATTACACCATCACAACTAAAGTTGATCCACATTTTTGAACCATACAGGTACCCTAGTATGGAAAATCTAGTTTAAAAATATAATATATTTAGCTTTCTAAAATCAAAGAATGCAATCCCTATTATAAAAGCAAATAACCAATATAGGAACTCTTTCAATTCAACTATATATAACAAACATCTGGAATTCCATTCTGAAAGATATTTATTTATTTTTATTTACATTTGTTGACCGGGAGTGACCGACTGGACGTAGGTCCATTTTCAGCAGTGGCCCGGGGAGAAAAGCTCCACAGTTAAAATATACAGACAGTAATTACATTGGATTTACATAGCAATTAACAATTTGATCAACATAGCAATTAACAATTACAAACATAGTTACAGATGAAGAACATAGTACATCAGTAGGCAACTAGAATCTTTATCATCTGTGAAGTACATAACAGACTAACAATTGTTACAATAAGAAGTTCCTGCTGTATAATAAGTAGTTAGGCTTATGAGCATCCATGCTTGCTATAATCAAGGTAGTTAGTGGGGTGGAAAGAAAGGTAGTGGGTGGATGGGGTGGGTGATATTAGAGGGGGAGTTACAAGGGCATAGCCAGCATGTTTTTAGGTGTGCTTTTAGTAAAGTTTTGATAATGGTACGGAGGTAATTGTGGGTGGGAGGGAGTTCCATAATTTGGCTATGGCACAAGAGAATAGTGTTTCTCCAGCAGAGTTATTGGCTTTAGTGACCTGTAAGTGATTTTTGTTGCTGGATCTTAGTGGTCTGATGGTGCGATAGGGTTGGAGAAGATTCTGGAGGGATGGGACTTTTAGTGGATGGTTTACTAGTTTGTGGGCGATTGTGATTTGATACCATTGAAGGAGATGGGGGAGTTCAAGCCAGCCCAGTTCAGCAAGGGAGAGACAGTGGTGACTACGGTAGGATGCCCCTGTGGTGAATTTGGCGATTTTGTTGTAGCAGGTCTCTAGCTTGTTTAGATCGCATTGCCTTAGGTTGGTATATATTGGAGAGGCATAAAGTCGGGTGGAGATAAGGTGGGAATTTGCTACTGAAATCTTTGCTTATTTCTGTATAATGCTCCTAGTTTTTTGTGGACTTTTTTATGGTCATGGATGGTTGCTGGATCTTAGTGGTCTGGTGGTGTGATAGGGTTGGAGTAGATTCTGGAGGGATGGGGCATTTAGTGGATGGTTTACTAGTTTGTGGGCAAGTGAGAGCTGATACCATTGAAGGAGGTGAGGGAGTTCAAGCTATCCCAGTTCAGCAAGTGAGAGACAGTGGTGACTACTGTAGGATGCCCCTGTGGCGAATTTGGTGATTTTGTTGTAGCAGGTCTCTAGCTTGTTTAGGTCGCATTGCCTTAGGTTGGTATATATTGGAGAGGCATAAAGCCGGGTGGAGATAAGGTGGGAATTTGCTACTGAAATCATTGCTTATTTCTGCATAATGCTCCTAGTTTTTTGTGGACTTTTTTTTATGGTCATGGATATGTGAATGTCAAATTTTAGTTTATTGTCTATTTCCACTCATAGCAATTTGGTGTGTTCTGTTTAGGTGTATAGTGGTGTTGTCTTTTGCTGTGATGTTAAAGTGAGAGTTGTTTTGAGTAGGTTTGGTGGGTTGGAAGATGAGTAGTTTAGTTTTATTTGGGTTGAGTATTAATTGGGCATCGGATAACCATGTTTTAACAGAGGAAAAGGCTTCCTGTGTGACTTTTTGCAGTTTGGGTAGGGATTGGGCTGAGCATATGATGGTTGAGTCATCTGCGTATTGTATGAGTGTGCCATGTTTGGTGGCAGAGGCTAGATTATTGGTGAAAATAGAGAAGAGTAGGGGTCCAAGGATGGATCCTTGGGGAACCCCTATAGAGACAGGTAGTTGGGGCGATATGTCATTCTGCCATACAATGGATTGTTGGTGGTCAGACAGGTAACTCTGAAACCAGTTGGTGACTGATTGAGAGAAGGATAGGTTATTGAGGACAGAGATGAGTTGTTTGTGTGGGACCATGTCAAATGCTTTAGATAGGTCTAGGAAAGTAGCAGAGGAGAGATAGCCATTGTTTTTATGCCAAAGGATAGTGTTAGTAAAGGAGAGTAAGGCAGTGGTGGTGCTATGGTTTGGTTGGAAGCCATGCTGAGTATTGGAAAGGAGGTTGTTAGTAAGGAGGTAGTCCGAGACCTGAGAGTGAATGCATCTCTCTAGTATTTTGGAGAGTGGAGAGAGAATAGCTATGGGGCGGTAATTGGTTAGTTCTGTGGAGAGGAATTATATGTGATACTTTCCTTAGTGTGTAAATGTAACTTTCTGACAGAGATCGGTTAATCAAGATGGATACTGGGTAGGGCAGAGCATCATCTGCGATTTGTAAGTATTCACTTGGGAGGTTGTCTGCTGCTATTTTGGTGGGCTTAAGTTTAGTTAAGAGTTTTTTTATGTTGGAGGTAGGAACAGGCAAAAAAGAGAAGACAGTGGGGAGATTACTAGTTGAAGATGTGGGCTGGAGGGGAAGGGGGTTGTGTTGTCTAGCTAGTGATAGTATCATTTGTGTGAAGTGTGTGTTGAATGAGGTAGCAATATTTTTGGAGGAGTGAGGAGTGAGGGATGTTAGGAGAAGGAGTACTGACTTTACATGGGTGGAGGATGGAGTTTAGGGAGGACCAGAATTGTTTGGGGTTGTGTTGGGAGGAGTCTAGGGCAGACTAGTAGTACTGGAATTTGTCCTGTTTTATTAGCTTTTTGACTCTATTGCGTAGTTCTAGGAATTTCTGTCTGGTTGAGGGGATTTTGGTTTTGCACCAGTGCTCCCAGGCTTTATCCCTGTTTTTCATTTCTGACTTAGTGGTTTTCTGTAGCCATGGGGAGGGTTGTGCTTTGGTTCTGGAAAGTCTTATGGGGGCATGGTAATTAAGGATGCTCAGGAAGGTAGTATTAAAAAATTCAACTGCGATATGAGAAACACAATGACAAATTTAAACACTCACCTTATGAATAACTCCTTTGTTCATGTGATAATGAACAAATTACTTAAGGAACATTTACATTAGTATTGCAAACAATTATAATACAGTTGAAAAAAGCATAATGAACATTATGACTAAACTCAAATCCAGTCTCTCACTCCCCTATAACTCATCTTCCAATTTCCTAAGAGCACTCACTAATATCTTTATATTATTTTCTTCCTACTCTCTAATTATAGTACAGCAAACATACTCAATTTATGTCTACGTTCATATGATAAGGTTCATAGGTAAGTACTAAGCTAACTGCCTTTGCAAGCCATTTTAAGCCTTGCCAATTACTGCTTGGGAGACTCAAACTCTGCACCTTGTGTTTGAAAGGCAAACACCTTAACCATTAGGCCACCCTCCCAACTCATTTTCATTATCCCATCCAACCCCCCACAAATCTTATAACCTAATCTTATACTCTGTAGCTAACTGTTTAGATTAAAGATACCAACCTAATAAAGGAAATGTTTTTAAAATGTGTTATTGTATCATAGTATTCCTTATACATGTTATCAAGTTGTTTTAGCTTTTATTCACTGTGAAAGATGTGTGCATTTTATTTGAAAAGTGCATATCTATGTCTGCAATATATTCTGCATATCTTCTGGATCCTTGCCTCCCTCGGAAGTACTAGGCATACAGTGTAAGCTGCTATTTGTCCAATTATTTTTTAATCTGAGATCTGTGTTAATGTTAAAAAATTGCATTTCTTTCTCTTTACTGTATCTGTGCATCTTATGGTGCTGTCCTCCTCAGGCCTTCACTGAGAAAGGGCTCTGATCCAGTCAATCTATCCTGTTCAGCAAAATCAATCAATAAATAAATGAATGAAATAAATTCTGGATTCACATACCTAAGAAATTGTAAAGCAAGCTGTATGGGCATGTGTTGTAATCTCGAAAAGCTTCCGCCTTTAAACATTGACTAAAGTATTCAGTTTTGCTAGTTTTTTTTCCTGCTTTAATGCTTGCAAAAGGTATTGTTGTCTGACTGATATTTTTCTAGGATATGACTGTGCATAAACAAACTATAAATCCATAGGGGTATTAGGTTGGGTCCTAGCAGGCATAAGAATAAGTAGATTATATATGTGAAATATTTACTTTGAAGGAAAACATGAGAAATTCTAGAGTTCTTTCTTAATTTCTATAAAAAAGTTTAGCTGTTCCATTTTAGTGGAAATAAATAGTATTACATTCATTAGGAGCAAATGGCTGTGGTGAATACATATTTTAAGAAGAGGGAGGAGCATAGGGTGGCATGCAAGAGTGGAGGAAGATGCACATAGGTGAATTATATCCTATGCAGGAGGAGCAGTTTGAAGGAGATTGGAGACTGTAAAGTGGTGAAAGGGGAAAGCATAGTTAGGCAGAATGGGATGGTGGTCTGTAGGATGACATTGGTGATCAAGAAGAGGAGGACGAGTGTGAGGATAGTGCCAACGTTCATATGGTGGATGTTGAAAAAAAGGTGATTGCGGGGTGGAGTTCAGGGAAGAGTTAAGACAGGCACTGTGTGGCAGTGAAGAATTGCCAAATAGCTGGGTAACTACAGCAGAAATGGTAAGGGAGACAGCTAGAAAGGTGCATGGTGTGACATCTAGACAGAGGAATGAGGACAAGGAGAACAGGTAGTGGAATGAGGAAGTTCAGGAGAGTATACAGAGAAATGTTGGTGAAGAAGAAGTGGGATTGTCAGAGAGATGAAGAAAGAAGACAGGAGTATAAAGAGATGAGGCATATGGCAAAGAGAGAGGTGGTGAAAATTAAGGATAAGGCGTATGGAGAGTTGTATTAAAGATTGTGCACAGAGGAGGGAGAAAAGAACCTGTACCAATTGGCTAGACAGAGGGACAGAGCTGGGAAAGATATGTAGCCGGTAACGGTGATGAAGGATAATGAGGAAACATACTCAAAGTGAGGAGAGTGTGTTGAACAGATGGAAAGAGTATTTTGAGGGGCTGATGAATGAAGAGAATGAGAGGGAGAGAAGGTTGGATGATGTGGGGATAGCGAATCAGGAAGTGCAGTGGATTAGCAAGGAGGAAGTAAGGACAGCTATGAAGAGGATGAAGAATGGAAGGGCTGTTGGTCCAGATGACATACCTGTGGAAGCATGGAGGTGTTTAGGAGAGATGGCAGTGGATTTTTAACCAGATTGCTTAATGAAATCCTGGAAAGTGAGAGGATACCTGAGGAGTGGAGAAGAAGTGTTTTGGTACCGATTTTTAAGAATAAGGATGATGTGCAGAGCTGTAGTAACTACAGAGGGATTAAATTGATCAGTCACAGCATGAAGTTATGGGAAAGAGTAGTGGATGCTATGTTAAGAAGGGAGGTGATGATTAGTGATCAGCAGTATGGTTTCATGCCGGTAAAGAGCACTACAGATGTGATGTTTGCTCTGAGGGTGTTGATGGAGAAGCATAGAGAAGGTCTGGAGGAGTTGCATTGTGTCTTTCTGGACTTAGAGAAAGCATATGACAAGATGCCTAGAGGATTTGTATTATTGTATGAGGAAGTCGGGAGTGGTAGAGAAGTATGTAAGAGTGGTACAGGATATGTATGAAGGTAGTGTGACAGTGGTGAGGTCTGCAGTAAGAGTGACGGATGCATTTAAGGTGGAGGTGGGATTACATCAAGGATCAGCTCTGAGCCCTTTCTTATTTGCAATGGCGATGGACAGGTTGACAGACAAGATCAGACAGGAGTCCCCATGGACTATAATGTTTGCCGATGACATTATGATTTGTAGTGAGAGTAGGGAACAGGTTGAGGAGACGCTGGAGAGGTGAATATATGCTCTAGAGGGGAGAGGAATGAAGGTCAGGAGGACTAAGACAGAATATATGTGTGTGAATGAGAAAGAAGATAGAGGAATGGTGAGGATGAAGGGAGTAGAGTTGGCAAAGGTAGATTAATTTAAATACTTAGGGTCAATTGTTCAGGGAAAAGGTGAGTGTGGAAGATAGGTGAAGAAGAGAGTACAGGCAGTTTGGAGTGGGTGGATAAGAGTGTCAGGAGTGATTTGTGACAGATGGGTACCAGTAAGAGTGAAAGGGAAGGCCTACAAGAGGGTAGTGAGACCAAATATGTGATATAGGTTGGAGACGATAGCTTTGACAAAAAGGCAGGAGTCAGAGATGGAGGTGGCAGAGTTAAAGATGTTAAGGTTTGCATTAGGTGTGACAAGGATGGACAGGATTAGGAATCAGTATATTAGAGGGTCAGCTCAGGTTGGACGATTTGGAGACAAAGCCAGAGATGTGAGATTGTGTTGATTTGGACATGTGCTGAGGAGTGATGCTGGCTATATTGGGAAAAGGATGCTAACCGTGGAGCTGCCAGGTAAGAGGAATAGAGGAAGGCTTAAGATAAGGTTTATGGATGTGGTGAGAGAGTACACATAGGTGGTTGATGTGATAGTGCAAGATGCAGAGGACAGGAAGAAATGGAAACAGATTATCCAATGTGGCAACCCCTAATGGGAACAGCCAAGAAAAAGAAGAAGAAGGAGCAAATGGCACAAAATAAGAGTCAAGTCTATCAAAGAGATTATTGGCTTTCTGTGCAAATGGGAACCTGAGCTGAGCTTACCTGAGTAGTGCATCTACAAACCAGAGAGACATAAAAACAGAGATATTTTATAATATCATCTTGTGGAGAGAGAGAGAGAGAGAGACAAGGAGAAATAAAGACAGCCTCATCAGCTGTAACAGAATTCTATGAACATCCGGAAATACAAAATGTGGTTAAAATCTGAATTGGCATTGCTAACATGGTTACTTGGTATGGTCAATAGATACGTTTCACTAATTCTGGCAACCAAAAGATTAAACACCAAGTCTTTAAGTTTATAGGTGGAAAGGTCTTTAAAAGACATTTTTGACTAGAACCTGCCTGCACAGTATTATGTAAAGTTCAATTTAATTAGAAAAAGATAGAAATGTGTCTGGAAAGAAGCAACTTACTCCTTAAAAATCAAATACATGTAAAAACAGTAGTAACAAAGGAACAAGGGTATCCAACCAAAATGTTGTGATATTAGGTTGCAAGACATAACAGAACAAGAAATATACTAGGAAGAAAGTTACTAGTAATTTCCATACAAAGATTCAGTTCAGCAAAACAATTATTAGGTCAAAGGGGGACTCCATGCAGTTGGTGGAAGAAGGAGATATGGAATACATAATATAAAAAAGAAGAACAGAAACAGAAAACCAGCCTATTAGTATATATATATGGGTCTACTTCGTAACAATGAAAGACCAGAAGAACGAAACGCAGAACACCGAGATGAAAACAACGAAACCCCAGAACACTGAAAAACACGTAAGTTTACAAAACACACAGCACACAAAAAAACACACACAGCTTCCCCACACTACTAAACAAAACACCCTACACTAATGATATATGTATATGTATATATATATATATATATATATATATATATATATATATATATATATATATATATATATATATATATATACAGCTGCTCTTACTGTAAATGCCTTAGTTGCTGTTCTGCGTGATGTTACTTACTCAGCACTCATTACTGCTTGTTAGTAGCCTTCTAATTTAATGCCTTCTGCACTTGTTTTTTTTGGTCATTTGTTAATTTAATTGCATTTAATTAAACTGTATTTGCCGTAATATTGATACACGTGTGCTAGCCTGCACTGCATTTGAATTGTATTTACTGCTGTTTTAACTGCTTTTCTGTAAAAAAAAAAAAAAAAATTCCAAGCTTGTTTCCTGCCTTTCCTGTAACTTGTCTAGTCCAGATACAGACTTGCTGTATCCAGGACTGTTTGTAAGCTCCTGAACCTCCCAAGCCTTTCTGTGTTGGAGGGAAGCCTTCTAGCTTATCAGTGGGAGTGGTAAGCACTAGGTAGCCTATCTACCACAGGAGGAGAGGTTTCTGGCCCAGAAATTATAGTTTATTGGCCGTTTGGGAAGCTCCTCCATCTTTTTCAACCTTCTGATTCAAAAGCCTGTGTTTGTGCTTGTTTCATGCCGTTCCTGTTACTAGTCTAGTCCAGGTACAGATTTTCTGTATCCAGGACTCTTTGTAAGCTTCTGAGCCCCCCAAGCCTTTTTGTGTTGGAGGAAAGCCTTCTAGCTTATCAGTGGGAGTGGTAAGCATTAGGTAGCCTATCTACCACAAGAGGAGTGGTTTCTGGCCCAGAAATTGTAGCTACTGGCCATTTGGACAGTTTTTCCCCATCTCTTTCAACCTTCTGGTTTAAAAGCCGCACTTGCACTGTTTTCCCACCTTTTCTGTTACTAGCCTAGTCCAGATACAGAGTTGCTGTATCCAGGACAGTTGGTAAGCTTCTGAGCCCCGCAAGCCTTTATGTGTTGGAGGGAAGCCTTCTAGCCTATCAGTGGGAGTGGTAAGCACTAGGTAGCCTATCACAAGAGGAGTGATTCTGGCCAAGAAATTGTAGTTAATTGGCCGCTTGGGCAGTTTTTTCCATCTCTCCACTTTCTGGTTTTAAAGCCCATGTTTGCACTTGATCCCCACCTTTCCCGTAACTAGTCTAGTCCAGGTACAGATTTGCTGTATCCAGGACTGTTTGTAAGCTTCTGAGCCCCCCAAACCTTTGTGTTGGAGTGCAGCCTTCTAGCTTATCAGTGGGAGTGGTAAGTACTAGGTAGCCTGTCTACCACAAGAGGAGTGGTTCTTGGCCCAGGAATTGTAGTTTATTGATCATTTGGGAAGTTGTCCATCTCTTTTAACTTTCTGGTTTAAAAGAACACATCTGCGCTTGTTTCCCATCTTTCCTGTAACTAACCTACTGGAAAGCACTAGAAAGCCTTAAACTGATACAAGCCTTCTAGCTTAAAAGAGAGACTTTGGAGTGATTGAATATCAGTTTTCTGTATTTTCTTGCTGTACTTAACTGTTTTCCACCTAAACGCTGATTTTCCAGCACTTATTGTGATTTAAAAGCTTGTTTTTTTCACATATTGTACTTCTTTGATTGCCTGCACTTAAAGTTGTTATCTGAGTTTGTTGAAACTTTTAATATAGTTGACATAAATGAGTATGCTATCCCAGATTCACTATTCTTTACACATTTTTCCCATAGACATAATACATACTCTAGAATAGATAGAGTGTGCATAACAAAAGATTTAACCACTAAATTAAATAAAGTCGACAATTTCATGTCCATTTTCGAACCATAACACCATAATGTTTGAGATAGACTTGTGTTTCAAAAGAAGGATATCAGTAACAAGAATACCATCTTACATAACAAATCTCAAAGATTTTAAGGAATTTTATATTAAAGAGACACAAGCATTCTTAGATATGAATCTTACGAAAGCTGTATCTGAAATATATATATATATGGGATGCACTGAAAGCATACCTATATGGAAGAGCAGTGGGATGGTATAAAAATAAACAAAAACAGTGGAATAAGGAATTAATGGAATTACACTCAAAAGTGGATAATTTAAAGATTGATATTTAAAATGGAAACACCAACTTAATAAAAGAACTGGAAGATACTAATAAAAAATACTCAGAGACGCTACACCACAAAACAATGATAAACTTAGAAAAAATTTGTTACTATTCAATGAACCCTAAAAACCAATGAAGAATAGCAAATAGGACTAAAAAGATGATTAAAACAAATCAAATCAAGGAAATACATAATAAAGAAACCAAAAAGAAAGTGTCTGATTTAGAACGAATACTAGAAGCTTTTAGGCTATTCTTTCATAAACTTCTTAAAAACAATGTTAAAGTTAGGTTATTAGAGGAGCAGGTACAACTAATAGATAAGCAAATAACAATGACAGAACTTAAAGCTGAAGTAAATAAGCTAAAATTAAACAAAGCTCCAGGTATAAATAATATCACCCCAGAACTGTTTAAATTACTATCTAATGAGGCTTTGCTGTTGTTATTGAATGTCTTTACATCAGTTAAAAATGGTAAAGACATCCCTCCTTCTTGGAAGTACACATTAATATCACCAATTCTGAAACAAAGTAAAAATCCAAGTGAATGTTCATCATACAGACCCATTTCACTTCTTAATATAGATTACAAAATTTTTTTGGCAATACATGCTGCTTGAATAAAACAATTACTACCATTTTTGATAGATGCGGATCAAACAGGTTTTATAAAAGATAGGAACACTTATGACAACATCAAAATAATTCTTTCCTTAATTGATTATATAAATGTCACAAAAAACAAAATTAATTTTATTAGTTTAGACATAAATAGCGCATTTGATTCAGTGAACTGGGATTATTTATGGTTAGTTTTAGAAGAATATGGCTTCTCAAACAACTTCACCTTGTTAATAAAATCATTATATGAAAAATCATTGGCTTATATAAAACTGGGATCTTGTCTGTCTAAATCTATTAAAATAACAAAGGGCATAAAACAAGGCTGCCCTCTTTCTCCATTATTGTTTGCACTAGTCATTGAACCTTTAGCAAATAACATACATATGGATAAAAATATTGAAGGAATACGATTAGACAACAGCCTAGAGCTTAAAATTTAACTTTTTGCTGATGATATTTTAATTACCTTAAAGAATAATAATAGATCTTTAAAGCAATTATGGGACTCAATTCAAAACTTTCAAAACTTTTCGAGTCTTAAATTTAATGAGAACAAAACAAATGTATTGCTTATAAATACTAATAAAAAAGATCTAAATAAAAAATACCATAAATATATCCCCACCGATAATACAATTAAATTCTTGGGAATTACAATAACTAACAACCTAGATACTACAATTGAAACAAATTATAAAGAGACCTTAAATAATATTAAAAATCTAATACAAAGATGGAATAAGTTCTTCTTTTCAATGGAAGAAAGGTTCTATATAATTAAAATGATCATATTTCCAAAAAATTCTTTATGTTATGCAAGCTTGTTCTTTGCCACCAGCTAAATCACACCTAAAACAATTAAATGATTTAATGGTAAGATTCTTATGGTATCCAAAAAAACAAGGATAGCTATGAAATATCATCTAGATGATTGGGATATGGGTGGCAGGTTTACCAGACATAGAAGTATATTTGCATTCATCTGTTATTAAAACAATATCATTATGGCTAAATACAAAATATACATCAAAATGGAAGCTAGTTCATGAGAGAATCTGGTTAAAATCAGGATTTGTAGTAGCAAATAAGTATACCGATTTCATACCAATTTTCTATGGCTGATAAAGGAATATATGATGATACATAAGTATAAAAATAAAAGTTCCAAATACATTACTTATACATTAAATTTTTTCCAAAATCTTATTAATAGCAATCCTGATATTAAAGCATGGTCATTTTTATTATATCCAGTAGCGTACACACAAGGTAATATAATAACATTTGATATAGAAGTAGTCAACATGCTTAAAGAAAAGGGGTTAATATATTGGCATCAATTGGTAAATTCTGGAAAACTTCTGACAATAGACCAAATTAAATGGAAATTAAATATGGAAAATAGTTCATGGCTACATGTACAAGAATTAAGACAGTATATATTAAGCAAACAAGAAACAATGCAACCATCAATAAGACAGAATGTTTCTAATCTTATAGAACATATAATATTACTAATGAATCAACCCATTACTGGAAAGGGATACTTATCATCTATTTATAAAACAAACAAAAAAATAAAAACTTATAATAATGACAAAATATGGAATTATTATAGATCAATTAATGGACATGTGCCAAATGACAGAGACAAAAATTAATTCTTCTCCCTCCAAAGCAGACATCACTTTCATTACATTAGAGACTCTTTACATGGCAATTCATACACAGATCTTACGTAACCCCTCATAAAATGGAACTTATGTTTAAGAAAAATATTGGCTGCTGGAGATGTGATTTTTCAATAAAAGCAGACTGGCAACATATGTTCTATGAATGCCATTTGATTAAACCATATTGGGATAAAATAAATAATTTTCTGCAAATGGTATTCAATGACAAATTCCAGAGTTCCAAATCTATTATTTTGTTTAATGCACCTGTACCTGACTGTGTACCAAGAACAAAATATATAATCTTGTGGACTCTCCTAGCCATTGCAAGGAAGAACATTACATCAAACTGGAAATCCAAAGCTTCTCCAACTTTTAAGCAATTCATGAATATGGTGTCAGCAGTATCGCAATTGGAAATGAACACTATTAAAGGAAGAACTGAAAGAACTACATTATATATAGCATGGCAAAAAGTAACTGAAATACTGGAGAGTAATGACTGCAGCAGATTATAATCAGGAAACAATTGTATAGAAAGTCAATTATAAGCCAACAATAGACACCCTTGTAAATACTTTATTTTGGTTTTAATGTTTGATATCTGTTTAGAGGTTTTAGCCTACCTTTTTAAATAATTTGTAAATACTTCACTGTCATAAATAACCTGCATTCATGTTTTCTTGTTTTTGGAAATGAATAAAAATATTTACAAAAAAAAAAGTTGTTTTTGTTTAAATAAATTGTTTAACTGTTGTAGGCTACACACTAAAGTGTGATAACCTTTTCTGATCGCTTGTAGTCGTTTAAAGCTGTTTTAAGTGTACTTTTTACTATTTTTGTCTTATCTTTTCAAAAAAATATATTTCTTGTTTCCTGCCTTTCTAAGCTAGTATAGTACAGTTTTCAGGCTAGTGCTGAATTCAGGGCTGTGTTACAAGTTTCTGAGTTGTCCATACCTTACTTGGATAGAGGGAAGTTTCTCTGTTCACCTGTGAGAGAGGGGAACTTTGAGCAGCCATCTGTCCCTGGAGGAGTGGTTCCAGCCCAGAAGTTAGTAGTTTAAAAACCACGTTTGCACGGTTTTATGGGCCGGGCAGCACTGGTTAGCTAGGGTTAAATTATTCCCAGCTCCACTAAGTCTCCTCTTCAGTTTTTCACTTGAAGCTAGTCTAACTCTCAACCTAAGCACTCAAAAAGCATCCTACAGTCCAGCACTTGCTCAGACCTAATAGCAAGCACTAATATACCCCAACACTTGACTGCCCAGCAGGGCAAGGCTCTTTATCCACCCCTCACCAACCAAGCAACTAAGCAGCTCACCCTATTATTCAGGCATGACCAAAGGGCAACTTCAGGTGCACTCTCCAGTCCAGCTGGTGAATCTGGGTACCCTGAGACAATGTTACAACTGCCTCATGTACACAGACAGCCCTCTCCCCCTACCACAAAACACTAACATATGCGAGAGATGCAATTATACAGCCAAACTGGAGGCTAAGGTCTCTCCACCCAAGACTGGAACAGACAGACATGAGGAGAAGATTAACACTTGCACCACACCTCAAGCCTCACATAGACCTACTAAATCAGCACTGGCAAAAATACACATAAATACACAAAATCATACTTGGAGGCTCTAAATAAAAACCTGCTAAAGCATCAGAGAGCTCCAAACAGACACCCACAAAACCTGCACCTCCCGTCACAAACCAGACAACACATAAAACACAAAATCAATGTGCTGCACAATCACAGCCCTTAAGGCGAAATAACATACCTAACACACTAGTAATAGTTGACTCAATAGTCAGGAACACTGACGTCCCACTCACTAGGCTGGACAAGGAGAAAGTTACTGTTAGCTGCCTATCGGGAGCCAGAGTCTGCCACATAACACAAGTACTCAGGTCACTCCAGAACAAGTACAAATATGACTCTGTCATTCTTCATGTTGGTGTGAATGACCTAAAATGTACCTCCCTGGACTACATGAAAAGAGACATGGAAGAGCTCTCTGATCATGTAGCCCAGGCGGGTATGATCCTGACCCTGAGTAGCATCCTGCCCTCACCAAAAATGATACCTCAGTATAAAGAAAAAATTATCAATTTCAACAATTGGCTAAGCTTCTGGTGTCATTCAAAGGGGATCCAGTGTCTGTCAGCCTGGGATGACATGCTCGACAAGCCGTGTTGCTTCACAAAAGACGGCTTGCACCTGTCAACCCTTGGCTTTTGAATACTGACCAAGGCTCTTGCTGCCCCCATAGTGCCTTTTTTAGGCAAGGCTCAAAATCACCGTAAACAGCACAAGTAAAAAAATGAGGGTTATGCTACTCAATGCCAGGAGTTTAAATCTTAAAATGCATGTGCTCAAAGCACTCCTAAGTATGGAGAACGTCGACATCTGTGCAGTAACTGAAACCTGGTTCAAGGCTCCAGAGAGCACTCCAGCACTACTGGGCTACAACTCATACCACACATTTCGGCCACAGAACAAAGACCGAAACACAAAAGGAGGAGGTGTATCTATATTCATCAAGGATACTCACACCTCCAGGTTAGTATCGCAGCATGATACCTCTGAGATCATCCATGTGCAACTAACATCGGGCAAATCTGCAATGCAAATTGTGGCCTGCTACAGATCACCCTCCATGACCCAGGACCACCACTCCGCCTTTCTGGAGATACTGGAAAACATGAAGGTCCTACCAAACACCCTGATATTGGGCGATTTCAATTACCCTACCATTAACTGGGAAAACTACTTGAGTTCAAACTCCCAGGCTCAACGCTTCCTGGAATTTATCATTTCAAATGCCCTGGATCAGCTGGTAAACTTCCCTACCAGAGGCCACAACATATTGGACCTGATCATCACAAAACATTGGCGACAGGTGTTCCGTACCAGAGGTCAACCTGTCACTGGTTAGATCAGACCATAAACTAATCACCCTGGATGTCCACACCCCGCCACAACCCCCAACCAAGGAAACCACAGTGAAAACTTTTCTAAAGCAAACTTCACCTTACTTAAGGCAGAGGTGGTAAGTTTCACAGCCCCCACGCTAAAGGATAACACTGCCCAAGATGCAGAATCCTTTACAATTGCACTCTATGAGCACCTAGAAGGATGCATGGATCATGCCATCCCTAGCAAGACCAAGACTCACTCCCCTAAGAGAAGGAAACCAGTCTGGTGGACCCCTGCTATAAACAGGTTATAAAACAGAAGGAGGAAACTAGTTCAGAAAAAAAGCAAATCCCAAGAAGGAAAGACATCCCTGATCAGTATCAGTAAGAAACTAAGGTCCCTCATAAAATCATCCAAGGCTAACTTCGAAAGAAAAATAGCCAAGGATTCGAAAGATAACCACAAAGCCTTTAGCTATGTCAAGAATCTAAGTGTCAACTTGCAGATATGCTCTGAGTTAGTGCAAAATGGCACAAAATACACGGAACCAACTGATATTGCCAACATCCTGGCAGATAGATTCAGTGCAAACTTCACCTCCCTCTCACCTTCAAAAGGGCCCACAACAATACCAGAAAAGTGTAGTGTCCTGGAAATCACAGAAGTACAGGTGAAAACAGCCCTTTCAAAAGCCAAAAACACACCATCAATGGGGCCAGATGGTGTCCCAGGCTGCGTCTTGCACGAACTACAGAACAAACTAACCCCCCCACCTAAACATAACGTTCAGCCTCAGCCTCTCCACAGGCTATGTGCCCATAGAATGGTGCACAACAATGGTTATTCCACTCCACAAAGGAGGGGCCACAACTGATCCTGGTAACTATCGCCCCATAAGTCTGACTAGCCTGGTCTGCAAGGCTATGGAGCGCATCATCATGGAACTCATTAACAAAGACATTGGGAACCTCCAAACACTTGACCAGACCCAGTTCGGCTTTGTTAAGGGCAGATTATGCCTACTAAACCTGGTTGACTTCTTCGAGACAGTCACCAAGGCCATAGACGAGGGAAAGGTGGTTCACACAGCCTATCTTGATCTTGCCAAGGCGTTTGACACCATTCCTCACTCGGGTATTATAGAAAAACTCACCAGCCTGAACATAAACCCCTCCATCACAAGATGGGTTGCCAAATGGCTTACAGACAGAACTTGCACGGTAAGAATAGCGGGCTCCGCGTCTGACTCTAAACCAGTCAGAAGTGGTGTCCCACAAGGCTCGGTTATGGGACCCCTACTGTTTGGCATATGTTTCTCAGAAGTACAGGCAAACACAGGAGGACTATGGCTAACCAAGTTCACCGATGACTGCAAACCGGGAGCCATAATTGACTCTCCGGCTGACACAGACATCCTTCAAAAAGGCCTTACTGAGACAGACACCTGGTGTCAAAGTCATGGCCTCAAGCTAAATGCCAAAAAATGCATAATCATCCTGTTTGTGAAAAACAAAACACCCACAAATTACCAGATAGGTGGCAGCCCCCTTAATACAGAAGAGGTAATAAGAAATCTGGGGACCCAGGTAGGTAGTAATCTCTCCTTTGACAATCATATTGCCAAAGTAGTTAGGAAATCCTTCTATGTGGCCCATCTAACTAAAGGGGTTTGCATCTAGAAATAAAGAGGTTATAGTGCCCCTCTACTCGTCACTCATCAGACCCATCATAAAGTACAATGCCCCATTTGGGATGTATCTCACAAGACACTTCTAACAGCTGGAAATACCACAAAAGCACCTCACCAAGAGGATTACTGGCCTCAAACATATGTCCTATGCAGCCCAACTGAAAAAAGTCCAGCTGTACTCAGTGACCTATCGCTTACTCAGAGGTGATCTCTGCCTGACTTACAAAGCCATGTCCAACTCAGAATTGATGGACATGCTCCACCTAAAGAAATCCAAGTCACTGTGAGCCACGCGCTCTAGTGAGCTAAACCACATCACAACAATAAATAGAACATGCTGGAGGGATAGATTCCTGTCACAGAGACTCCCCATGCTTTGGTACAAAATTCCTAACTACATTAGGCAGAGCCCCTCACTAACACTCTTCAAGAGAAGCCTTGACGAGTGGATGGGTAACAGAAAATACATCCCTGGGATCACTTCATTGGCTCTGCTTGACAGAGGCTCAGTTAATTAATCAATGGGGTGGTGAAAGCTGACACACTCTGGCTAGGCTTAAAAATGCCCTCGGGCAGATAGCCTACTACCTACCTATGAGGAGTGGCCCACAGTATCACCAAATAAATATACAAGTACTCTCAAAACTTAAATATGTCTCACAAAGATCAGCCACAATGAAAGATTTAAATATATTTAATAATAAATAATAAAAGAACAAGAAAATACTCAATATATATTCATAGTGACATCAGAGTTTAAAACCACAAGAAATATGTAAAACTGCATTGCAGGACAGTCTCAAATAAATAAAGAAAAACATCTAAGCTATGCTTTATTATATTCCTGACCTAATCTAAGAATTACTATACCCTAGTTAACTTAAGAGTAAGGCAGATATGGTGAATGGACATTCTAGATGTTGTCAGGTCAAAGATAGAGTACAGAATGTGTCTCTCTAAGAGACTTCTTAAATTGATATTGCAAATATTACTGTTGGGATAGCTTGCAGAATGATATCATTTCTCATCATCTGAGTCTATCCCAGGTGAAACCCCCACTGCTGGAAGCTAGCAGTATTTAGCATCTACCTGTGAAAATACATAGACCCCAGTTCTTTGGCAGATGCTGCAAGTCACAAAACAGTTGCAGTAATTAGTTCACTCCAAAGACAATACGGACAGCTTCTCAGCACAGACATTGTGTCTGTAGCTGCCATAAAGTAATTTAATTTCAGCTATTTTTCCGAAGTTTTGCTGGACTGAAGTTAACCTCTTGTATTCCAGTTTCCATTGTTAAAATGTATACATTTAAATAGTTACAATAGTGTATGTACATTTCTGTTCTCTTCCAGCAGGACACACTGTGGATACATCTTTAAGCTCAGCACTATACAAAATACCTACAAATACACACATTTGTACAGACCAGCTTGATATACACATGACATACAGTTCTAATACATTTGTAACACAAGCATCTTATATGACGCATGCTGAAATTCACAAATGGCATATAATTATTTACAAAATTTCAGATAGCTGTGCTGGCAGTATCTCCCTTTATCACAGTATCTATACCTGTACACATATATACATACATACACTTGTATGCGTGTGTGTGTGTGTGTGTGTGTGTGTGTGTGTGTGTGTGTGTGTGTGTGTGTGTGTGTATGTAAGGGGAGAAGTGTTCCTTTTAAATAAGTAATTTTTGATATTTATTCATATTTGCCTTGTTGAGATGGTCTAGCTTGTGTGATTACAACAATTTGTGATATCTATGGATTTTATCAAGAAATAGATAGTTGTTTTATTCATTAAATCTTTATAGATCCATTTGTACATATAGCCACAGTGTTCTGCATATCATAATTAACATAAATTTAATATTTCCTGACTTATTGCACTGTTTCATGACACTTACAACTCTGCATTCTTTTTTATTTCCTACATTTTAGATTGTTATCAGAAAGAATGTTACTGAATTTTAGAGACCTGGCCTTTAACATCGAGCAGATTATTTTTATAAGATAACATGAAGAAATGTATGTGTTTGCATGCGTTTGTGCATGTGTGTGTATGTGTGTGTGTGTGTGTGTGTGTGTGTGTGTATGCGTGCACCTGTGTATTCTCCATAGAGATACCCCAAAATTCAAATTCAAAAATAATTTTACAATATACAGCTAAAATTTGTATGAATTTCTATCAAATAATACCAAATGTAGTTCAGCAAAGATAGTCCACTCCATATTGTTATCAAGGGCTTAAAAACTAACCAAAATAGGCAAATGCTACAACCTGAGTTACAATATAATGGTCCTCATTAAGAGATGTGTAAACAAAGAAGGTAATTTGCTTATTTGACTTTCCTTTAGGCTGCTGCTGCTACTCATTATAAGATCACAGGATCATAGGAAGTACAAGACAAGTAAGTCTGGGAATCATCTGTGCCATGCCAGTACCACTGCAAAGAAGCATCCCTTTGTTCTCAGGAGGACCAAATATGTCAAGCCAAGGGGAAACTTGCAGGTACCATTCCAATCATTAATGTTGTCTTGAAGGAGGTAAAGGTGTCACTCTGCTTTACACACAAAGGCAAGTTATTCTAGAGCTGAAATAACCATTGGTTAAAGAATGAATCCATCCACTGTGTTTTATTTATATGTTGGTGGAGGTTCAAGTATACAGTTCAGCTGTTTGTTCTGTGATGGTATAAGAGACCCATTGGGGTAGAGTCCTTCATGGCACAAACTGCCAGGTGTCACTCTCCATACAGGAGTCTAAAAGAGATAGAGAATATACATAGGATTTCCAGCATGTCTTGGTAATGAAGAGTTCTTAGTCCAATTATCTTTTTTGTTAGGAATCTTTGTGACCTGTTTAGCTGCTTGGTATGTCTGGCTAGGTACACTCTAAAGGGAGGTATTGAACTCTATAGTAATGTCTTTCAACTTTTCTCAGCTAGGGGTCGCCACAGCGGAACTCCGGTCCACTAATGATTGGCAGTGGATTTTTGTGGTGCTGAGTTGCCAGCCTGACACCCAACCTTCAAAGAAGGCACACACATTCATGCACACACCTACCTGCATGTCTTCATATATTATTCGACCATGAGGAGGACATGCAGACTCCACACAGAAGGCACTCCAGCCGAGAATCGAATGGGAGAACCTCTTGCTGTGAGGCGACAACGCTAACCGCTGCACCACCTTGGCCAAGGTATTGAACTTTATAACTGATCTAATTAGGGCTGAGTATGGAAATACAATAACATCTTTTTATATGAATGAGAACTTTAGAAATCAGTTGAAATGAATATGATTTCTTAATTGCTGTTGCTACATGGTGGTCAGGTGAGGAAGTTATCAACCCACATGCCAAGATCTCTACTATTGTGCTAGTTTGGAGTGAGGCACTGATCATAGTTTAAATCATAGATGAGGAGTGCTTCCCAAAGGTGAGGATGCTGCACTTTTTTTGCTTTTAATATTAGCCCTTTCTCTGTGGAGGACTGGATGATGATAGCATTCTTGCAGTCATTGGTAGATTTAGTTAGCCATAAATCAGGATTTGTGTTTTGAGGTCAGAACAATATATACAAAAAAGGAGAGGTCACAGTTCTATGCCCTGTGGTACTCCACTAGTCACTTTTTCTCTTTCTGAAGTGGCACCTGCCACCCTAACTGTATGGGTCCTATCCCAGGTCCTATCAATCAGTTTGCAATGTATCTTACCACATTATGGTCTACACTTAGTTTTATTAGTACAGACTGTTTATTAGCTGTTGTGAAGTGGAAATAAGATATTTTGCAGTCAAGTCTGTTGAATTTCAGGAGTTTAAAGTGATGAAAAAGCAATAATGTAACAAAAATGTATTTTCCATTTCTTATTTGTCTGCATATCTCTCAGCCTGCAAACATTGAGAATAGGAACAAAGGCTCTTGAAAAGTAGGAACATCCAAGTAAAAATCTAGACATCTAATTAACATAAAATTTAAATTCCAAGTAGCACATAACTCTTTTAGTAGTAATGTAGGATATTATTTAGAAACACGTTTAAAAAATCAGAGTGACAAACATGATGGAAAAATATAAGCACATTATCAAAGAAACAGTGTAATATTTTTAATGAACTATATTGCAAACTTCTACCACACAAGGTCATTTTATTTTTGCTTCAGAAAACGAGAGATGTAAGATGTGTCCACTTTCTTTAAATTATTGTTGCCATGACATGTGGTCTACTGTGTACTGGATTGCTTCAAAAATCACATGTAATGGAGGAAGTGATAAAATTGTGTGAAAGAGTAAATTAAGACTGAAAATAGGGGCATACCTGCTTAAATAGGGATATCCTGTGTTGGGGTAAATCAGGCCTGAAAATAGGAACATTCCTCCAAAATAAAGACAGTTGAAAGGTCTTGCAGTCTAATATCATATATTTACCTCAATATAGAACTGGAACCAAGAAGAAATGGTATATGTTGGGGGGGCAGAGCCTAGATGGCAAACAGATAAGCAGCATTTTTAGAGCTCCACAAAACAGTACTAGAAAGCAGGGAAAAAATTATTTTCATTAACCAGAAATAGAAAAAAATATTAAGGAAGTTAAGAACTACAACTCTACCAAATTTCAAGAAATATTATTGAGTTTTTCCTGTCAAAATATTCTGGAGAACAACACAGCTGTTTGGTAATGGCCAGTTTAAAGAATTCCCACTCAGAAACCACTCTGAAGAAGGAGATACAACTGATGTCTTCCACATTACATGAACTGTCGTTGAAAATAGATAGATTCACTAATAACTTGGAAGGTCTCAAGGAAAACTGCCAAAAGCCAACAGATGTACTAAAAGAAACACTGCAGCAACATCAAAGTAAATTACTTGATATGGAGATATCACTAAATGACAGATGGGAGACTCAAAGAAGAAGATTAAAATCAGGCAGAATTCTTACTTCACAAAAATAACTGACTACTTAATAAAGTGGATGATTTAGAGAATAGGGAGAGGAGAACTAATATAAGAATATTTGGTCTTCCAGAAAAAACTGAGGGAGAAGACATCATCTTTTTGAATTCCTGGCTTCTTGAAGTGCTTGATTTAAAAGAGGGATTATCAAATGGAATAGAAAGAGCTCACAGAGCCATAGGAAAATCTATGCCCTCTTTACCTAATGCACCACCAAGATCAATTGTGGTAAGGTTCCTGTCCTTCTTGGATAAAGAGCTCATTTTATAAACAGCATGGAGAAAAAGTCCCATAACATATAAACAGAGTCAGATCAGATTTGACAATGATTATTCTGCAAAAGTGTTAGAAATAAGGAAAAAAAAACTTGGCCATTAGTGAAACTTGTCAAACAAAATAAAATAAAAGTGCAGATGGTATATCCTGCTAGAATCAGAATTTTGTATTCAAATGACCTAAAAACCTTTAACAACATTGAAGAAGCTTCTACCTTCATCAATAATAATAATATCATCACAATTCCTGAAGAAATGGACTGGACTGTTTCCACCAACTTGAAAAGATCTCCAGAAAAAATACTTGGTCTGATGTAAGGAAAAAGAAACAAAGAACTGATTCTAAAACTACACAGTCTTCCAAATCTCTCAAAGAATCAACAAAGATATAGACTTCTGGACTTTACCTCAAAATATATATATTGTATCTATTATATTGCCTATTATACTCTGTGACATTTATACTTTTTCTTAAACGTATACTTTATGCAACATACTCATCACAAGTGTAGTGGTTGTGTCTGATAATGTTAAATGGTTTTATAACTTAGAGTGACTTCTAGAAATATAGTTACATCTCATTCATAGGCAGTGAGGAAAACCAGATTCAAATGTTATTTTTTACTTTAATATAATTAGTTGTATGTAAAGGAAGAACAGACAACATATACACAAATGTTTTTCTCATCTCCCTTTTTATTAATAGTATATTTAGTTCACTGAATTGAAAACTTTTAATCATAGTTTCTGTGGCTTACTGACCCCTACATTTCAAATTCCAAGTTTAAAGTAACATAGATATCCATATTTTCAAATGTGGAAAAACAGACACTACAAGCAGAGTTCTGTTAGTAGGTTCTGACAATGCTGTTATTTGAAACATTCTCATACATTAGTTAGAGCTTCCCTTTCAAAAAAAAAACGTTAATAGGCTTATCTTGCACATTCTTGATTCAAATAATCCCATTTAGATTGTGTCACTTCGTAGATACTGCGAGTTCTTCACACTCAGTTAAAAGGGGAAAGAAGAGTGAAGTCAAAACACAGTACTTTCATGTAGAAGCACAATATCCCACTGTAACTCTGTCAGTTCGTACATTCATGTCCATATAGATTTGCAAGTAGAGGAGAGGTTAATTCTTGTTAATTGACTTTCTGAAGAGCTTTTTTCTTTTTTTTTATAAAAATCCAAGGGAGATGAGTTTATTTATAATTTAGTCAATAATACAAATGACTGGAAGCCCTGTGAAAGGGTATGCTCGCTTATACGTACCATTCTCCTCACAGCAGTATTTCCCTTGTTTGCTATGAAAGATTTAAGGTGGAAATAGTCAGTTAAGGAATCCCCTGCTTTTATGTTAGGGTAGCGCTTGTAGTGTGATATCAGTTGCACAAGCAGTACATTTTAAGCTCATTTAACATGGCCTTTGGATTCTTAAAATCTACAAATCCTGACTTCTTTTAAATAAATAAAAAGAATAGGTGTGAAATCAGTGACAGAGTAGCTGTTTCTCATGTAGGTAACACAAAAAGATTTTACAGCAAAATTGAATAACATCCAATTGAAAAAGCAATAGAAGCATTACAGACTACATTGTTACACTTGAAGTGAACACAGTCCTTTCTTACTTCTGAATTATTCTTACCTAGGCTATAACATATACTATGCTATGATGGTCCAGTAAAATGACGTCTGATAGTTTTGCGAGTATCTGTTAGAGCGTTGCAAATGTAAATAGGAAAAATATGTGTGTGAGATACACACATCAGCTGCAGTTGTGACATACTTCTGTGCACATAATAAGTAAAATTAAGACAGGTTTTAGGCATATTATACTGAATACTTCATTAACCTGGTAACAGAAATCATCTAATTTCAGAAGCCACAAAGGGACGTATTACCTTGCACTTATAACTTCTGCTTATTTGGATATAATGTGCTCATTGCTTTATTAGATAACATAGTAAACCCTGTACTGTGCAGTGTTATTTGCCACTGCTCACACTGCCTATACATGTTCAATTGATTTGATTATGTAGTAACCAAATAAATAGTGAATACAGTAGATAGTAAATTACTGATTACTGTCCTCACCCTTTAGTGCTTTCAAATCTTTGGTAAGTGGGGTTCAACTTACAGTAAAGTGGCAAAGATGCTGGTAATTAGCCAAAATTCTTACACCAACATGCAAGTAGTTGTTTAACTGCACTACTAAATTGTGTCTGCATGTGTACTTATTTTCTATGATGAACAGTTGATTTATTCCCAGCAAGACTTTAAGCCATGTTTCTATAACTTATAAAATTGGCATCTCAGACAATCTTGCGAGTGCCTGTTGATGTATTGTGGGAGTTGCCTTGATGACGGGGAAGTACCGGGAAGCCTAAAATTTCACACAAATTAGCATAATAAAGTAGCTTAGATGTCATTCTACCAAGAATTGTTTGAATTACACATTTACAGACATAGGTTCCTAAGAAAAGCAAATGCTAAATGATATTCTGTATGCTACACATCTGGTTAAGGCAGGGCTTTATAACATAAACTACATTTAATCCTTTAGACATTAGTTGTATAGCTGACTATTATGCAGGTGATATTTTTACTGAAACTATGAGATGGTTGTTAAAATGAGTTCACTCTGAAATTTCATTTTTATTTCCTTACAGTAAATGGCCCATGAGAAAATGTCTTCATGGTCTGCTTCTGCTACTGCTTCAAGTAGTAAAATAAGACAGAGTTGTAAATTGTAATTCTTGATGAAAAATTCAAGTAGAACACTAATTAAATAGATATGAGCTAGAGAGATTTCTTATGGCACTGTTCAACTTAATAGGTTTTGTATTTTTTAGAGTGTCATTACTTTTAACAATTTAGTAACAGAGAAGGGAGTCTGCCTACCCATGCATCTTGCTACATGACACAGTCTTTGATAAACACTCCATTGTAAAGGTTCTAAGGAACTGTGGCCGTGCAGAACAGCTTCAGTAATGCTCTGTCTTGACTAGCATTTTGTTCAATATTCTGTAATGATATTCTCATAATATGAATTGATATTATAACTATGCATTAGTATTAAGCAGTTTATAAATTGCTCACCCACATGGCCACTTATCAGGGCAAATTGCTTCTGTTTCACCATCGGTGAGTGGAGTGATCACTATGGTCTAATGTGGTCCTTCATTTTTTCTTTTAATTTATCACAACTACATTCATGGGTGGACATAAAATAAACTGAATCTGGTTATGCTTTCATTTGTCTCTAATTGAAAGCATGTGAGTGATACATAGAGATTCATGACATGTATTGTTCACTCATATATTTACATTATCATCTCTAGTGAACACAACTCTTAGGGTTCATTCTATAAACTACATAGTTTTTGTAGTATGATTCAAGTGTTCTGAATAGACTTGTCCATATTTATCTTCACTTATTGATACATTTCTAAATCTACTTCACTCAGTTATAATACATTTTTAGCATGTAGGAGTGCTTTTCTGACATAATCAGTATATTGGTCATATCAGAATATTGGAGACTATTAATATATACATATATATATATATATATATATATATATATATATATATATATATATATATATATATATATATATACACTACTCTCAGGCTAAAGAGAACTAATGTTAAGCAACATTTACTTTGTTATAAATGAGATTTTACTTTATGAATGTTTAAGTAGTGCATGATAGGATGATTATATTCTGAAAAAGAAGTCTAATCTAATCTAAATTTAAATTGTATTACCAAATCAATACTCATTTCCGTACATTATGTTAATTCATTATTAATAGTTATATATAGGGAAAATAATAACTAATATTGTTAAATCTCCAAGATAAGAGATAAGGTATACGGGGGCTCAAAAGGGGTTAGTTTTTTTTTTTTTCTTTCTTTTTTCATGAGGGAAGTTATGGTAGGCAGTCTGTTAGATTTCTTCTCATCTAACAGATTGGAAGTGTATTTCATTTCATGTACATTAAAGGGTTTACAAAATATTTATATACTTGTTGTTATGCAAGTAATTTTGGCATTTTTCTTTTTTTTTTTATTGGCCTGAACTAAACTCTATTTTAAGTTATTTGATCAAAACTAAAATATTGACTACAATGAGAATTATTAACACAGAAGTTACACATTTTACATTTGGTATGGTATTATAAAATATAATACAAAACAAATATAGTGTAAAGTTAAACACTAGGTAAGGACTATTTTATCCTTAAACCCTAACGATTTAAACAATCCAAAGAAATATCTAATTTATTAAGATATACGAAATTAAATAAAGTACAAGTAGTATTTCTTCAAGAGACTCACTTTAAAACAAATGATACCTTTAGCTGGAATCCTAATGAATATATGATTTTATCTCACTCTTCATATAAGAAAAAGATTAGGGGAACTTTAATTTTATGGAAAAAATGTCATTATGCCTCAAATCATTTACAAATATGAAGATAAAGAAGGACTTCTAGCCATAGTAATAGTAAAATATAATAATAGACTCTGGACATTTGTAAATATATATTGGTTTCCAGGTATTGGGGTTGGGACAATAAGGAAACACATGGATCTAATAACTAGAGTATATAAAGGAAATTAGATTTGGGGAGGTGACTTTAATTGTATATTGGATAAATCAGAGACCACAAGCAATATAAATTTACATGCAAGTGTTTTAGGGAAGCTACTTAAGAAATGGAAAGAAAATTTAAATCTAATTGATACATTTAGTTATAAAGAGAACAATTCATTATTATTTTCACACCAAGACCACAGATTTGGGACACATACAAGAATTGATAAAATCATTATATCTCAAGAGCTAAATTCAAAAATAATAACATTTTCCATAATCCCTTATCCCTTTTCAGACCATAAGTCATTCATTCTGAAAATACATATAGATTATAAGAAATTAATCTTTGTGTCAAGAATTCCAGCTTATATTACAAAATTAAAACAATTTAAACCTTGGTTAGATTCAAAAGTACAACTCTTTTTAGATATAAACTACACTACTAAAATGTAATTAATCTCTGGGATACCTTGAAAGCCTATCTAAATGGAAAAATTCCATCATGGTATAAAAACAAGCTAAAAGAGTGAGAATCAGAATTATGTAACATCCAGGAACAAATTGCAGATCTCACTTTTAATTCATCTACTTACACACAAAATAATCATAAAAAAAGCATTGGAAGACTTAAACAAAAGATTTAATGAAACCCTAACTCACAAAACTAATATAGCTGTAGAAAGGTTAAAACTTAGTTCCTATGCAGTATCACCCAAACATATGAATAATTTAGCAATATGATTAAAAAAACATTCGATTGAAAATAATATTGCAAGTATTATACGTGAAGGAAGGAAAAAAACAAAGGTTTCAGATATAAATGATATACTAGATGCATTTAAACATCATTTCTCTGACCATTATAATGATACTTCACATATAAGTAATACATTAGACTTAAACCTGAAATTAGTAAAGGTAAAGGCGATACCAGAAAAGTTAAAGTTACACATTCAAAAACAAATATCTCTAAAAGAAATTACTCAAAAAATCAAGGAAAGTAAAAGTAATAAAACAACGGGAATTGATGGAATAATTAATGAATTGTATAAGATATTTCCATCTTCAGTAATATCATTGTTTCACAAAACTTTGAATGAAATTCTAGCACAAAACACAACTCCAATTTCATGAAGATACTCCTTAATTACACCCATTATAAAAGAAAACAAAGACCCTTTACAGTGTAAATCTTATAGGCCAATCTCGCTACTTAACAATGATTATAAAATCCTCATGTCAATATTAGTAGAATTAAAAAATCAGACACACATAATAAATGAGGATCAAACAGGATTCATTTATAAAAGACACACACATGACAATATACAAAGAATATGAACACTCATAGATTGTCTAAACAAAAACAACCAAGAAGCTCTAATAGTAGCTTTGGATATAGAAAAAGCCTTTGATTCGTTGAGCTGGGATTTTCTTTTTAAGGCTTTAGAATTGTCTGAATTTCCTTCTAATTTTATTACGCTAATAAAGAATATTTATAAAAACAATTTGGCTTATGTAAAACTTGGGCCATTTACCTTGAAGGCTATTGAAATAACCAAAGGTACAAAGCAGGGATGCCCGATGTTTCCCATCCTGTTTGCCGTAGGAATTGAATTATTTGCCTCATTAGTATGCCACAACTCTAATATATCAGGCATAGATGTATATGGTCAACTTAATTAAAAAATTGTGTTATTTACTGATGACATTTTACTCACGTTATCTGTCTTGGAGAAATCAGTACAAAAACTAGATGAAGTAGTAGAAAGGTTTTATCATATTTCCGGCCTTAGATTTAACAAGGGAACATCTAATTATATACATTTGAATAAAAAGAGAGAATTTACTTTAACTACAAATTGTGTGATAGGAAAACAATTTCCCATAATAAAATATTTAGGAATAAAACTATGATAATTTGGAATCTATGTTAGCCACAAACTATAGCAACATAATTAATAAAATAAAAATGTTAATAGTAAGCTGAAATAAGATGTTCTTGAGATTTGAAGACAGATTACAAATAATAAAAATGACAATACTTCCAAAAATTAATTACATTGCACAAGCTATTCCTATAGTACCTAACAAGAAAATCTTGAAAGAAAGAAATAAAATTATATTAAACTTTCTTTGGTATCCAAAAAGAAATAGAATAGCCTATATGCATCATATTAGATCTTGGGAAATGGGTGGAATTAAACTTCCAGATCTAGAATCATACATAAAAGCTTCCATACTAAGAACTATCATTAATTGGATAGATCCTAATTATTCTTCAACATGGAAAACATTGCACACTATTATTTTTCTAAATGAAAATAAAATAATTAAAAATTGTATATTAAGCGAACAAAATAATAGGATGTGGCACATATTGACTGTTAATATTCAATATAATATAACAAAACCAACAAACTTAAATTATATAAATAATTATAGTTTATTCAGAAGCTTTATATATACTAACAGATATTAAGATTTGGCTAGACTTGATAATACCCTTATCTCTACAAAGATTTTTTTTTTAATAAAATTCATAATGTTATCTTAACTAGATGGGAGGGGAAAAACTTCACTTGTTGGCAACATTGTACAGAGAATCAAATAGTATTAGACATTCAACAAATTCAGAATATATATGATATTCCATCAGCAGACTGGTTAATACTTCAAAGCATATCATCATATGCTAAGGATTTTAACAGTAAAATTATTAATTCTCCTTATAAAACTAGTCCAAATTTGATAAGTCTAATATCTGAAGTTATTTATGACAATTATAACTGGATGAATCTAATTTCAAAATTATACAAAATATTGATAACATATAAAACTATCCCTAATGCAAGATATTGAAATTTCATAGCAAAAGGATGTCACACTAATCTATCAGTTGAGAGTAAAGCAAATTGTTTATGCTCTATTAACTTAACATTTAATTTACAAGTATGGAAAATATTTAATTGGAAATATATTCACAGGGCATTTATTACACCTGATAAACTAGCCAAATGTAATTCACTTGATAAATCCATTTGTTAGAGATGTTCTTTAAACTGTAAAGCTGATTGGTCTCATATATTTTTTGATTGTATTAATATAAAAAAAATTCTGGGAAGAAATTACTATTTTTCTCCAAGCTATATTCACAGATACCTTTATTTTAATCAAATCTTTAGTCCTCTTAAATGTTAATGATACTATTGGAATAAATAAAAAGGATCTATACTTACTTTGGTCCATACTAGCTGTGACAAGGAAATGTATAACTAGAAAGTGGAAGTCTTCACAAGAACCTACTCTGGAAGAATTCTTGAAACTGATGGAAGAAACAGCGACATTAAAAGTCAAGGTGAAAGAATCGAGAATTTCACCTAAAACATGGACAAACAATCCTTGGAAAAAATTGCTCTTATTGAGACATTAAAAATAAACTCTAAAATAGATCTAATATGCTTATTAATGGAGTTAGTTTTAACCAATAATGTGTTGAGTTTTGATGGTAAGTTATATAAGCAGAAAGATGGTTTGGCCATGGGGACGGCAAGCGCAAACAGCTATGCCAATCTTATCATGGCCACATGGGAAAACAGGAATGTGCTTACTAATGAAAGATGGCCCCAGATCCAATTTTATAAACGGTTTGTTGATGACCTCTTCCTGTTATGGAGTGGTGATGATGCAACGTTAAAAGAATTCACTACAGAAATTAATAACAGCACTGACTTTCTAAAATTTGAGATGAAATACTCTAGACAGGAAATAGAATTTCTTGATGTAATGATTAGTATGGATGATGTGAATGGGATAACCACCAAGTTGTTTAGGAAGAAATGCCATAGAAATACTTTACTCCATAGAAGCAGTATGCATCCAGGACATATCTTTAAGAATGTAGTAAAAGAGCAAACCCTTAGGACTTCAAAGCTAACAGCCAGGGATGATGAATTTAAGGAAGAACTAACTAGTCTGAAAATGCAGATTTAATGAAAGGGGTTACACTGATAGTATGACCTCAGGTATTCTGGATGCATTTACTTCATGGAGAGATAGTATAGGTAAGCCATATTTTTCAATGCCCAATAATGATAGAACAGGTTATGTTCAACATAAAAATGAATCTGTTAGATTTTCTACTTATTTTACCAGCGATGTGAATATAGTAACCAATGTGATAAAAAAGAACTGGAATATATTAACACAGAATCCAGAAATCAAACAAGTTGTAGGGGAAAATCCAAGTTTTATATTTAAGAACAGGAAATCTTTGAAAAGGATGTTATGCTATCCACATCATAATAAGGGACAAGATATGGCAGGAGTAAAAGGGCCGGTTCATTGTGGTAGATGCAATCAATGCATATGCATAAATCATGAGAATGTATTTACACATCCAGACACTAAGCGAATATATGATTTTAGTGTAGCAGCCAACTGTAACACAAACCATGTGGTCTACTTGGCTGTCTGTCAGAAATGCACTGCATTTTATGTGGGCAAGACTGACAGACAGCTAAGATTTAGAATCAGGGAACACTTATTAAATATTAGGAATGGTGTTGCCACTAATGCATTAGCCAAACATGTATCCTCTGAAGGAAATGACCATAAGTTTATGTTCTCAGTTATTGAGAGAAGTATTCCTAATGAGAGAGGTGGTGATATAAGGAACCATACAGAGACCTCTGAAACTAGGTGGATTATCAGATTAAGAGCTAATAAAGGAAAGGGCCTTAATGATAGAATACCCTTGAAACCAATTTTGAAGAATAGGAGGTTGTTCAAATGAAATTAAATTATTTTAATGAAAGACAGATAAACATATTAAATATATATATTAATCATTTTTAACTAATTCATTTTTAACTAATGCATTTTATGTTACAATATTTATTACATATCTATAATTGAAATGTTTTCCAGTATGAATTTGTACATATTGTAGAATGACTGGTTTTACTTTAAGTGCTAATTACTTCAAGCATTGATTGGTTTGATTTGTTTAGTTTGAATACTGTTTAAATATAGTTGAGTAGGAAGTGTTTGTTTGAAGGTCTGAAGAAGTGATATGTGTATCATGAAAGCGCTTACCTGAGTGAATAAATTTACCTTGGATTTTACCTACCTTTTATTTATCCTTGGACTGTGTTTAAACTAGAACATTCTGTGCCTTGGTTGCTTCACCATTTCTTTGTGGATTTTTATGACTTTATTGTACCTTGGTGGAGTACTCATCCTAGCTGTTTCCTGTCTAGCATTTTCTTGGATTTTTATTTTTTGGTTACAGTTGGGAACAATGGCTGAAGAATGCGTAACTGTAACTGTTGCACCTGAGATAGAACTTGATTATTCCCCAAATCTGGAAACTGGAATACCAAAGAAAGCATTGTATAAACTACATGAACTGCTAAACAAAAAAGGTAATCCTTTGCCATCTAATGAGACTTTTTTTTTGATGGAAATGGTATAGAACATGAAGAAATAGACTATGCTGCCTTTTTGAGGGCAACACATAGACTAGAGGATGGCTTATACAAGATTAAGAAGCTATATACACAGAGATGTTATTTTGAAGCATGTTTGAAAAATCATGTCATTCC
Organism: Protopterus annectens; assembly: GCF_019279795.1. Lineage (NCBI taxonomy): Eukaryota > Metazoa > Chordata > Ceratodontiformes > Protopteridae > Protopterus > Protopterus annectens. The sequence continues at coordinate 174,308,274 of NC_056733.1, forward strand.
CAGAGGACTCAGAGTCCTGAAAATGCCAAATCAAGGGGAAAGGCAACCTGAGTTGTTAAGTAAATGGCAGCAGCTCAATTTAGAACTGAGCTTTAACTATATTCGCCTATTATTGGAATCCTCTGTTAAAGAAGAGGAAGAAATAAGGGCCAATGTAATTTCTGAACAGGAATCATTATTTGCTTCATATCCACATATATTAGTGGATGAGAAATGTGCTTCGATAGCTGAATCTGTAGCAGTTTTTGAACGTAGACTGCTACGACAGAAATTTCACAAACTTGAAAGGGACAAAAGGGATTTTAAGGAAGGGCACATCTTTCTATGGCCCAAAAATAGCAATTATGATCGTATTAAAGAAGGTACGACCTTAAACAATGAGGGGGGGGCCACACTAAACAACGCGATAACATCACTATAGAGAGTTTTGAAGAGGAGAGGAATTTAGGAGCGAGAACTAAATCTAGCGCTCCTCCAACTATTAGCGTTCCTTTAGCGATGACTTCAACAGCTTGTTTAAATGGTGGAATGGAAGGGAAGCAAAGGCTGGAATCCATCAAGTAAGTGTCAACAACTTTTGTTCACTCGAGTGAAAAAGTGGAAGAGAGGCGAAGGCTGGAGTCCACCGAGGAAGTGCAACAAAGGAAAGCCACATCAGGAATACAAAATGATGGACAAGAAGGTACATCAAAACAGGTTTTTCACACGTTTCCAATAAAACTGAATGCTTCAGAGAGACAATTACAGAGAGGCAGGTCATACAGCATGAACCGCAACAAAAGGAAAATACCTACAAGCCCTCCAGCCCTGGGTGTATCCAAGAAGGCATGGAGAAAGGAAGTATAGTTTTAAATATTTCCTCAAGGAATTTGACTGAACATGAAAGAAATGTATTGGAAAGGGGACTTTCTTTTATTCCATCACAACGGACTGAGGCAACTGATACCATTTTAAATTTGCACATGTTTGGTAGGAATGTTTTGCTAAAAATGCTTTTTAAAAATCAAGGTGGTGAGCCTAAAGATGTTAATGTATATAAGAAACCTAATTTATTTATTCCACCCAGCCATCCAGTTATTGATGTTTTTATTAACATTTGTGAAAATGAAATATTTGAAAATGTGAATGGTAAGAACAGAACTAAAACTTTCTCCAATTTTAGCAGGGATGAATGGAATGCTTTAAACAATTACAGTCTGACAAAAATGTTTTCAATAAGCAAGCAGATAAAGGTGGCCCTGTAGTTTTAATGGATAAAATGTATTATGACACAGCGATGTATGAAATGCTACAGGATACCTCTGTATATGAAAATATCAGCCAAGCTGATATGGAGGGGATGTTATCACGATTGGATGGGATACTATATGAGTGTTTATTAGATAATACCATCTCAAATGAGCTATACGATTACTTTAAGGTAAAAGAACCTCTAGTGCCTAGCATACATGGTCTGCCAAAAATCCATAAGGATGTATATCAACCTCCTTTAAGACCTATAGTGTCAGGACGTAACTGGTCTACACAGTCTATCTCCATATATGTTGAGAAGAATTTAAGAATGTTAGTAAATAAGAACAGGAATATTCTAAGAGACTCTAAGCAATTCTTGCAGGACCTATATGTGTTTAATAATGCATATGAAAGACAAGATGGAGATCTTCTATTAGTGACACTAGATGTATGCTCGTTGTTTACTTGTATTCCGAATACAACCAGATTAGAATTGTTAAGACAATATTTGCTGGAAGAAGGGACATGTGATGGAAAGAAAATAGATCTAATATGCTTATTAATGGAGTTAGTTTTAACCAATAATGTGTTGAGTTTTCATGGTAAGTTATATAAGCAGAAAGATGGTGTGGCCATGGGGACAGCAACCGCAAATAGCTATGCCAATCTCGTCATGGCCACATGGGAAAACAGGAATGTGCTTACTAATGAAAGATGGCCCCAGATCCAATTTTATAAACGGTTTGTTGATGACCTCTTCCTGTTATGGAGTGGTGATGATGCACCGTTAAAAGAATTCACTACAGAAATTAATAACAGCACTGACTTTCTAAAATTTGAGATGAAATACTCTAGACAGGAAATAGAATTTCTTGATGTAATGATTAGTATGGATGATGTGAATGGGATAACCACCAAGTTGTTTAGGAAGAAATGCCATAGAAATACTTTACTCCATAGAAGCAGTATGCATCCAGGACATATCTTAAGAATGTAGTAAAAGGGCAAAAACTTAGGACTTCAAGGCTAACAGCCAGGGATGATGAATTTAAGGAAGAACTAACTAGTCTGAAACGCAGATTTAATGAAAGGGGTTACACTGATAGTATGACCTCAGGTATCCTGGATGCATCTACTTCATGGAGAGATAGTATAGGTAAGCCATATTTTTCAATGCCCGATAATGATAGAACAGGTTATGTTCAACATAAAAATGAATCTGTTAGATTCTCTACTTATTTTACCAGCGATGTGAATATAGTAACCAATGTGATAAAAAAGAACTGGAATATATTAACACAGAATCCAGAAATCAAACAAGTTGTAGGGGAAAATCCAAGTTTTATATTTAAAAACAGGAAATCTTTGAAAAGGATGTTATGCTATCCACATCATAATAAGGGACAAGATATGGCAGGAGTAAAAGGGCCAGTTCATTGTGGTAGATGCAATCAATGCATATACATAAATCATGAGAATGTATTTACACATCCAGACACTAAGCGAATATATGATTTTAGTGTAGCAGCCAACTGTAACACAAACCATGTGGTCTACTTGGCTGTCTGTCAGAAATGTTCTGCATTTTATGTGGGCAAGACTGACAGACAGCTAAGATTTAGAATCAGGGAACACTTATTAAATATTAGGAATGGTGTTGCCACTAATGCGTTAGCCAAACATGTGTCCTCTGAAGGTAATGACTATAATTTTATGTTCTCAGTTATTGAGAGAATTATTCCTAATGAGAGAGGTGGTGATATAAGGAACCATACAGAGACCTCTGAAACTAGGTGGATTATCAGATTAAGAGCTAATAAAGGAAAGGGCCTTAATGATAGAATACCCTTTTAACCAGTTTTGAAGAACAGGAGGTTGTTCAAATGAAATTAAATTATTTTAATGAAAGACAGATAAACATATTAAATATATATTTTAATCATTTTTAACTAATTCATTTTTAACTAATGCATTTTATGTTACAATATTTATTACGTATCTATACTTGAAATGTTTTCCAGTATGACTTTGTACATATTGTAGAATGACTGGTTTTACTTTAAGTGCTAATTACTTCAAGCATTAATTGGTTTGATTTGATTGGTCAGAATACTGTTTAAATATAGTTGAGTAGGAAGTGTTTGTTTGAAGGTCTGAAGAAGTGATATGTGTATCATGAAAGCGCTTACCTGAGTGAATAAATTTACCTTGGATTTTACCTAGCTTTTATTTATCCTTGGACTGTGTTTAAACTAGGACATTAATTTCTTTGTGGATTTTTATGACTTTAATGTGTAACTTTATAATTTATTAATTGAATATTACAAATTTTTGTTACTAATTTCATATTTTTTATGTTTTCCCTCTTTTGTTCAGGTCAGTTGTACATAGTGTATATAAAGGTTTATAATACTTGTTTCATTGATTATTGTATTGTTAAACATTATATTATTTGGAAAATAAAAAAATTATTTGAACAAAAAAAAAGAAAAGGTATATGTTAATTAAATGTCACATATTCTGGCATTGTTGGCATTAAGCAGACAGCATTTCACAAGTTATAAAAAAGTTAAAATAACACAGTTCTGCAGGACAAAGATAATATACAAAGTGAACTAAACATTTTAAAACAGCAGCATATTATACCTTAGAAGGCAGGAACATCAGTCACCTATACTAATACAAAGTTATTCATAAAAAAACTGTATTACAGAAGAAATAGGGACTTCAGTTTTTGAAGATTGTTTTCAGATTATAATCCAGAAAATAATAGTACAAAATGCGAGTTACTATCAGTAGTAATAAAAAGTGAAGCTGCAAAGTATGTTTCAGTTCTTGGTATCATTGTCATTGTCAAGAAAATTAGCAATGTAGCGCAGGAAACATGGCCGTCATACTTCACAAGGCTACTACAACAGAAAAAAGATAAGCCACAATTCTGCTATGCAAACTCCACATGTAACCACTGCATTACGTCACATCACATGGCATTGTGTGCGTGACACATTTATTCTGCCTCTTTGGTGACTTGCCCAGAGTAAATGATGGACTGAAGGGGAACACACCAAAACTCAATAAGACTAAATAGTTCCTACATATAAAGGTATCATTTTTATAGAAATGAGGAATTCTGGGAATTTTAGAGCTGCTGTTGTATTTTTAATGGCATTTGTATCACTTAATGGAAATAAGTAAACATCTACTAGGACAAAACAAACACAGGAAAGCCAATCTGAGAGATAAGCACAATCAACATTTGAGACAGCTATACTATTTTAATATTTCCAGTGTCAGTTAAAGGTATTGTCTATTGTCTCATAACTCACATTGTGGGTATCATTCTTCTAAAATTTGCACCATTTAATATTAATTGATCTGCTGTACATTTCCATCCTGCCTGAGAGAGAACATGCCTGATGCACAAAAATAAACTTGACCTGTACCCATGCATAGTGAGGCTATAATCTGAAAATTGTGTAACAAATTAGATTTGTTACTATGCCACATTGGACAGGGATCCAACGAGGGAGAAAGCACAGCATAATGTGCTCCAGAAAGATTATCCAGGCAGAATAAATAGAAGATTTTAGTAAAAACTCTAAATGATCTTCTAACACACCTACTATGCTTAGAAACTGGCTCCAGTTAATATATTCTAGCAAACAAAATGCACAACATAATGCTTTAAATGTACAGGTAAAAAAGCTTCTTGGAAGATATTTCCACACTAAGCTATGTATTTAATATGCTAAGGGAGCACCTTTTTAAATAAGAGAGAGGCAGAAATGCGTATGGAAAGCAATGACTCACGCCTTAGAAATCAAAATGAAATTGCAGTAACCAAAAGAGTAAGGGTGTCTTAACAAAAATGTGAATCAATTAGGCTGCAAAAATGTGAATCAATTAGGCCTTGTGAAGGCCTAGCCAGAAAGAATTTTGCAGATAATTCTGTCATTTGTAAATATGAATGTAAACTACAGGCTTAATGTCTTAAATATAAAAAAAATACTGTTACATGTGGAACTGGAAATAAATGTGACAACAGTGCACTCTACTAACCAAAGTAAAGCATGTGGTGACCCTTTGAAATAGACAGTGTTGCCAAAAAGTCTAGATGAAGAAATTCTTTCTATTGTTTTAACCAAGAGTTAAATTGGTAGATTTAAACATGCAAATGTATTTTTATTGCTCTGTTCCTGATCAGCTGCAAGATAGCAAGAGGGAGATGTTATGAATGTAAATAAAGTTAATGTGTATCCTGGGAACACCTGGAAAGTGAAAGAATGATGTAATGTTTATCAGAACTGCAATTTCAATTTAAACAGAGAATCAGGAGGTATTAAGCATTTTTGTCTTGATCATCCAACTCACAGCACTGCCTCTTGGTCACATGTAAGTTATCTTAGACTTGTGTTTCTTTTAGGAATAGCTAGAAGCTAGAAAGGTTCGACTAAGTGTTTTTCTGTGATTTCAGAACTGTACTGCTGAATTATTTTAAGTAATTCTGTGTGATCTCTGAACTCTTGACTAGCACTGACTGTGTAGTAGAAAGTATTGTCTTGTGTTTTTAATTATTTATTATTAAATATTTTAAAACCTTTTAACTGTGGCTGGTTTATGTAGAGATAATTTAAGCTCTAGAGAACATTGCATATTTATAGAGTACTGTCCAAGTCACTCCAAATAAGCTTTGACTGATTAGTCGCACTTACATATTGGACAATAATATTGCACAGTAATAATTGGACACCCTTTTAAGAGCCTTTGAGTAGCTGATAATATTAGCTGGGTGGTGGCAAGTGGTACTACTGTATATTCTGGATAAAAGGGGCACAGCTGGAGAACCTGTGCCAGCCTTCCCCAGAAGTGTCTGTGTGGTTGTATAAACTTATCTCAAAGTGTGTGTGTCTCAGCCACTTGGGCAGGGACATGAAGCACTGGTTGGACAGAGAGGGTGCTGGAGATTTTAGCTTGCCCAGCTAGGCTGAGATCTGGACCCTATAGCTGTGCCAATGGGGAGTCTTATTGGGACCTGGGGAGCAAGGGAGTGACCATCCCCAGACTTACTGTGATCTCTGTGTGCTCTTAAGGGAAATTGCACTTTACATTGTGTATTTGTTATCCTTTCCTCATATATGAGACACCCTCTCTGGTGTTAGTGGTGAGGACTGAGGCTCCTTGATTGCTAGGCCAGGGCATGGGCATCACAGCCTGCAATAAGGCATAAAAAACAAGTATTAAGAAGTAAATCACTAATATTTGTCAGCCATTACTCTAGGACCCAGTTTAGGGAAACAATGACTTGGGCAGCGGGAAACTCCTTGCAGTTATGGAGTGGAGAAGATATAACATAAACACAGAGAAGGTAACAGAAACAAAAGAACAGCAGATTAAATTATAACAGAACAAAATAGAGATGGAACAAATACATCTTAATGAAAAATGAGATAAACAATAATGTAATGGAAAGTGAAGTTTTAAAGGAAGTGATAGAGGCTTAGCTTGCAAGAGCTACTATGTAAATAACTGTGAATAGCAAGGAAAGTCATTTAAGAAAAGTAGTTGGCAGAAATGCACCAGACAAAGGTAGTAAACCATGGATATAATTCTAAGATGAAGAGGAAACATCAAAGTTAAAGAAGAGAAAGGAAGAAGGTAATCAGTGATTGAGAAAGGAATGTATGGAGGGTGACTGAACTTCAGAAAATGAACTTTTATCTTGGAGGTCATCCCGAAAAAGAAAAGGAAGAAAACCATGATGCATAGGTGTTATTTCATATTTAGAGGCTTGCAAGTGAAAAGAAAAAAATAATAACCTTGAGCAAACATTGCTTGTTACTTGAAACAAGGAAAATAATTGTGTTCAGTATTTTAACTGATTAACTAGTGAGTCCTGGAAATCTCATCTACAGGAAGAGGAAACTAATCTGAAGCTAGTACTGTGAATAAGAAGTGTCATAACATTTGTTTATCTATAAAATCAAATATAGGAATATTTTATACTTTGGTGAGTACAGTGTCCAAAACATCTTGCTACAATACATCTTTTCAAAATATAAGAACTTATTCAATGTGGACTTTGCATCCCTTTATGAAATTCAGGAAAAAGGTCAGGCTTCTGATGCATATGAAGCTTCCTCATTTGTTGATGATGGGACAGGATACCACCTTCAATTGGAAGAAGCTGACAGGCTGGGACTCAGGCTGATGGCCCTATATACTTGTTTTGACAAAGTGTGGACTTAGTTGTTCTGGGATTTTAGTGGTCAGCATAGGTAAATGGAGTTGCTGCTTTTCTTGTTCCTGACAAATATCGCACATTACCTTTGATAACTTTTTGAATGTTCTGCAGGATGCACTTTTGCTGACACCTCTACTAGATAAAAACGATACATCTTCAGGAGTGAGATTAATACTTGTACTGGAGTGAAAGACAAACAACTGCACACAAATTTAACTCTTAACCAATTAATATCTACAAGAATCCTCGGACTCTGTAAGAAAGTTTATGTAGTGATGTTCATGCACCATTGGTGATGAAGACCAATCTTAAGTAGAGTGACCTAAAATGCCCCTTAAATTTATAGCTTCCTGAGACACATTCATGAGGTTTTCACTTGTTTATTTTTTCCATTTTTCCAATTTTATTTTATTTTCCTTTACCTTTTTTTTGTGTGGTTCTTGCCACATTTTTTATGTCCCAACCCTAGGTTATTTCTTTGACTTTCTGCTCCAGCTTTCCCAGCATCTGCCTAGCTTCCCCTTCATGACCGGGGACCCACATGCGGGACAGTTATACTGTAAGCAGCAGGGGAAGTGTGTCCAAGTGCAGTATCATTCTGACAGCTGTTGTGAACCTTTTTGGCATGTCCTATCCACTGTACCACTCATTAACTAATTTGCATTGTGTATTCACATGCTGTTAGACCAGAGTCCTTGATCTCCACTGAGAACTGTTAGTTCTGAATTGGAAACCCCACCCCCCCCTTCCACAAAATACCACAAAATTTATGAGGAACAGAACAAAAACACCAGACACTTGAGAGGTATGCCTCTACTGTTACAGGTAAGAAGGACTTACACAACTGTAATATGTTCAACAAACACACTGCCTTACTGCATGATGGGCATATGGCTAGATTCCCAAAGCTTACCTAACCCAGTCAGAGGAAGGATAAGGGTCCAGGTACCCCTGGAGAATGGTCCTAGAAAAGTCTACTCTGAATTTAGAAAAGTTATCCAGCATGTAGTACTTCACAAAGGTATGGGCAGAGGACCAAGTTGCTACCTCTAAAATACTTCTGGAGTTTGCTTCTTTCCAATACACCACTGAAGAGGAAATGTCCCAGTGAAATGAACCTTTACCTTACCTGAATTCACCTTGTCATGGTGGGTGTAACAAAAAAGAATACCAGAAGAGACGACCGGCAAGCAATAGTTTGCTTAGAGACAGTTTAACCATTCTATGCCCTGTGTAGAAAATAAAAAGCCTTTCAGCCTTCCTAAAGAGTTTTGTTATATCAAGGTAGTACCAGAGTTGCTGATACACACCCAAAGTATTACATATCTTTTCTCCTTTATTCTTGGTTCTGGAAAGGACACAGGGAGGTTAATAGAGTGTTTCAGGGTAAATTCTGAGTACACATTTGGCATGAAAGAAGGATTTGTGTGTAACACAATGCTACACCTGTTGAAAATCAGGAAAGGTTAACCCACCATGAGAACTTGCAGCAAAGAGACTCATCTTGCAGATGTCAGAGCAATAAGCAAAACAGTGTTCCAGATTAAGAATTTCAGATCAGCCTGAGTGGCAGGTTCAAAAGGTGAAAAGATCAATTTTTACAGAACATAGTTGAGATCCTACGAAGGATGAATTTGCTTTTGAGGGGAGCTTATATGCAATACTCCTTTCATGAACTGTTTTACTAAAGACCAAAAAAAGAAAGAGGGGGGTCCATTGGCAGACAAGTAGTGATGGCCACTAAATGCATCTTAATGGATGTATATGATAAGCCATCCTGAAGTAGTTCACAGAAATATTTCAAAAACAGAGGGATGTTAACCTCAAGGGGCCCTCTGTTTCCATTTAAGCACCACTTACTAAACCTCAAGGGGCCCTCTGTTTCCATTTAGGCACCACTTACTAAACCTCATTCATTTGTAAATACAAGATTTTCTAATAGCAGATTTTCTGGTATCCATTGATACCTGCTACTCATTCTAATATGTCAAGATTGAATCTTCCAGGCTATTAGTTGTAGTTGTCCCAAACTGGGATGCATCCATCTCCGCAAGACTGTCTGAGGAAGTTAGAGGTAATTGCCCTTGGCTAATACCATTAGAAGGAAGAACCAAGATTGCCTGGGGAAATAGGAGGTCACCACAATGATTTTTGTCATTTCTTTCTGAATATTCAGAACCATATTGCGAATCAGTGGAAAAGGTGAAAATGCATACAGGAACATTCCCATCCCAGGGAACGAGAATGCTTCGGTCTTCCAAGTATGGCTGCAAAGATGTCTGGAACAAAATTTCTCGAGTTGCCTGTTTTGAAAGGAGGTGAACACATCTATTTGAGGTGTTCCCTGTGTCTGGAATAGATCCTAGAACACCACTGCCTTGAGCTGCCATTTGTATAAGTCTGCACAGAATCTGCTTAAGCCTGTCTGCCACAACATTTTGCTCCCACAGGATGTATGATGCCTGCAGAGTCAGAAAATACTGTAAAGACAGCTCCCAGGCCATCATTGCCAACCAGCACAGAGGGTATGACCTTATACCCCCTTGTTTGTTGAGGTACCACATCACTGTAGTGTGTCTGTAACCACCAGAAGAGGACCTGGAGTCCACAGGTCATGAAGGACTTTCAAGGCATGGATCACTGACAACATTTCTTTGATACTGATTTGTTCTGTGCATCCTTGGGCCCCCAAGTGGCCTGTGCTTGCATTCCCTTTGACACAGCTCCCCAAGAGAAGTTGGATGAGTCTGTCTGCAGAGATTGCACCAGAACAGCGAGGAAGAACACAAGTCTTGGACTGATACTCATCTGTGCTCTCCACCACTGTAACTCTCATCTGAAGAAGGGGAGCATTCATAACTTAGATTTCATGGAAGGTAGGTGCTAGTTTCAACAATTCCAGACATACTACTGAATTTTCCTTATGTGGAGATGAGCCAATGGGATCATGAGAATCATAGATGCTATGTCATATAATTGTTAGGAATTATCTTGACAAGGTGAAATTTCTCCAGAAGAATTCCTGAAACATCACCTGATAAGACTGGACATTATCTTGTTGAAGAAAGACCATTCTTTTGAAGGAGTCAATTAAGCACCCCAGGAAAATGAGACTTTGCAAGAGTGTCAGGCATGACTTCTGAAAATTCATCTTGACACCTAGGTGTGAGAGTAAAGTTGAGGCCTTTTCTATCTGTTCCACACACCTGGACACAGACTCTGCCCAGATTAGCAAGTCATCCAAGTAAGGAAAGATGTGAATGCCAAGAGGCCAGCAGTGAGGCACTGCTAGAGCAAGGCACTTGGTAAACACTTGGACAGTGGATATCTCAAAGGACAATGCAGAGAACTGGTAGTGTGGCCCAGACACAACCAATCTTAGATATTTCCTGAAGTGATGAGCAGTGAGGGATATGGTGATACATATTCTTTAAGACCAAGGTCACAACAAAGGAGCAGACTGGCAAACAAGAAAGCACTGCCTGCAGGGTGAGCATCTTGACCTTGGGGGCCTTTGCAAAGGTATTCAGAAAGAATACATCTAGTGACAGCTCTTTCTTGGGAATCAGGAAAATTCTGGAGTAGAAACCTTTCTTCGTTTCTGAAGAAGAGTCTGGTTCTATGACCCCTGAGTCCAGCAAGGTCTGGTTCAGCTGATGAGGCATCACCCTTTTGAAATGAGGCAGATGTTATTTCCTGTGCCACCTGTAACCTCTGCCAACAGTGTTGAGCACCAATTTGTCGGCAACTACTGATGGCCAAGATGTCTTGCTGAGAGCCAATTTTCAAGATGGAGCACCCAGAGGGGTACTTCGAAAATATGGGTGCCGTGCCTTGTCATAGGCTGGAGGAGGATTATCCTTTTGGGGAAAGAAATCTTGCTTGTTAGGTTTGTCAAGATTCTCTTCCTGCCACTTCCTTTTGGTGCCCAGGCTTTTGTTTTGCTCTGACTTCTATTTGTTGGGCCATCAAAAATTATCCTGTTTAATAGAGGGGAAATTTGGGAATATGGAACATTTTAGACAGCCCTTACATCAGTTTGCTTCTATCATCCTAGTGTTTAAGGATTTGATTAGCTGCTATACCAAAAACACATAATTAACTGGAGCATTCATAATCTCATTTTATTTAACTCATCAGAAAAGTTTTGACTGTGCAGTCAAACATACATACCCCCATATCACCACAGCCATCGCTGTATTTCTAGAAACAGTACAGGCCCCTCCAGGGAACACTTTAAAGCATGTTTAGACACTTGAGAAGCATTGGACACAATATCTATGACAAAGACTTTTTGCTCAGCAGATAACAATACAGCAAATCATCTAAACTATACATACACCACAATACAAACTTCCACAGAAAACACTTGTAGTTAAACACCTTAAAGTCTACCATGCTGGTCAATGCCATCTTCTTTCCATAAGATTCTATTCACTTGCCTAACATATTTGAAGGGCTGAGTTTGATGAAGACATAGTCTTTTGGTTGGAAGATGTCACAGGGGACACAGCAGCGGGATATGCATGGTTGAACAGGGGTGTGAGTCCCAGCATTACTCATAATGCAGGTTTGTACCTCATAATCAGCTGCTTGAACAATGGGTCTAGCCATAGCCACTACGTCATGTGGAAATCCAGTCAGAGACTGTAATCCTGTGACAAGGTGGATCTTCTGTCTCTTTTTTTTTTTTTTTGCATATATTACTCAAGAGGGAGAATCCCATGGGGGAAGCATATCAGCACTGCCAACAGATTCTGCACCTATGACTTCCCTTACACCTAAAGAGTTTGGTTCTCCCATACCTGGAAGACATGTCTGACCCTCGTGTCATACACAGTTGTGGGACTAATACCACACAAGGGGACTTGAAGCAAAAAAGGTAAGTGGTCTGATAGCCTGCTTAAGGCTACTGTGGAGTATCCAGCCATAGTTCTTGATTTATTTTCAAGTTTTTTGGGTGCACAAGAGGTAGATGGGGGAGCATCATATCTGAATCTTTAAAGTCAGGGGAGAAGAAACTATCTAGCTTAATACCAGATACTGGCTGTATGGTCAGCCCAATGAAATGGTGGACAAATCCCATTATTTTCCCTCTAAATAGCAATCTAAAGACTATTTCTATAGGAATACTATTCTCACACTGTGCTGAAAAAATGACAGCATTTTCAATAACACTGTTCAAAACACAAAATACATCATAATTTCCCTGATTTTAACAAATAAAAGCTAGTTCCTGTGCCAAATGAATTTAAAAAAGCCAAAAACAGTATTAGACAAGAAATTAATCATAAACTGATGAAAAGTCATGTCAGAAACGTTTACCATATAAAATGGTGCCAAAATCAATTAGAAGTCTATTTCTATGGGAATTACTGACTCTAAAGAATGCACTGAAGAAAATGGCAGCTTCAGTGGCACAGCTCAGGGCACAAAATATATGCTCAAAGCCCCTCATTTTTGTAAAAAAAAAAAAAAAAAAAAAAAAAAAAAAAAAAAAAAGGTTAGCATCAGTCAAAATGAACGGATACAGCCTAAAACAGTATTCGACAATAAATAAATAATAACCTGATAAGAAATTCCTGTCAGATATGTTTAACATACAAAATGGCACCAAAATCATGATTTAAACAAAAAAATTGTAATATACTATAATCATGGTTAATCTGCTCAGATAATCATAACCCTGCAGGAAAAGCTGCAATATCAGCATTTTTCTAAACAAAGCTTTACGTCAACAGCTTAGGCCCTATTGTGCTAGTCAGAGTAAAAACAGAAGCAAATACAACACTTCTATTCAGAAAAGAAGTCAAAGCAGCAGAATATATAATTCAAGCACTGAGAGAAAAAGGCAGAGGGGGGAAATAAAAACTTAAAATAGTTTCTTATCTGAACTCAGTAGCTGAAAATCCAGAGAAAGAGTTCCTTCTCTTAGAAAGCTGAAAAAGTTCTGTCTGGGTCTGAAAGGCAGTCCCTGTACTCTCAGGTGATCATCGTGCCCAAACACAGGCAGAGGGAGGAACTTTGAGCTTTGGTAGACTGACAGAGATAAGGTAACAGAGCACTTCTATCCATAAGCCAGTAAGGCAGTGTGCTTTTTAAGCATCAACAGTTAGAACAATGACTATGCCACAGTGTGGTATGCAGTTTCGATGTCAGTGGTAACAATGAGAAGGGCAGCTATAACAGTGCCCATATTACAGTGTGGTTCATGATCCTTGAGAAAGTTATGGTACAATGGCTACAGAAATGACCATTTGACAGTGTGGTTTATAATTCCCTGGAACAGGGATAGTATGACAGTTACAGCAGTAATATTGTCACAGAATATCTGATCATGATCCCTTAGGCAGGGATGGGAAAAGCAACTAGGCTGGAGATGTGAGAATACAAGAAGGTAGACAGCCGCTGGTTATTCATGTCAGTGAAGGGAAGTGTGAGTGATGGAAATGGTCAGCTTCAGAGGTGCAGCTCTGAAGTGTCTTATTCACATGAATGAATGAGAATATTTGTAAGGAAAGGGAAGTGAGGCAATGTGAAATGATCAGAGGGGTAATGAGTGAAGTAATAGACTTTAAGGGAACAAGGGAGGCACACAGAAAAATGAAAGGTTGGTTGAGAAGGAAAAATATATGTGAAATGACTAGGAGGTGCAGAACTAATATCATCTTTCAAGCCAATACCTGCTTAGAGATGGAAGTGGATAATAGAGACAATGGACTAGTGGGCAGTCTACAGATAACCATATATGGCAACCTGTCTGGCTTGTGGTTGGATCTGACCAAGGGTGTAGCCAGGCATACTCTTTCTACACTACTGAGTACATTTTTTTCTGAACATCTTATCAACATGGAATTTTTCAGGTGATATTATGTCTACAACTGTCTAAATGAATGCCTTTAACAACAGGTGCAATATTGCTAATCTGAAAACAATACTTTAATAGTTTTAGGGTGAGCAGATGAAAATGTTGCTCATATTTATTAAGTGCTTGAGGGGCAGCATTTTGAGTGATGTGCCCATTTTAAGTAATAAATGTCTAAAGGGGGGTAGTACTAACTTGTGAGTACAAAATGGAATTTTCTTGCTGCACATCTAGATCTGACCCTATACTAAGTTTTTTGACATATCTAAACATGCTGCTGGCAGACAGAATAAAACATATTTGTGTCCAAATCATGGCAGAGACATTTGGAGTGGAAGACAGGAGTTTCACAGGCTGCCTTTGGGAAGAGAGTCATCATGAAAAAGTGAGAGATACCTGCAGGCTATGTCTGAGGAATAAATTCATCTGGAGAGAGAGAGAAAGTGATATGGGCTTACCAGTTCCTTCTGAGGGTCATCAGGAAAGACTGAAGCATTGCAGGCTAATTTGACAGACTATAGAGAGAGAGTGGAAGAGTGCAGATGAAAACAGTTTTTAAAAAGTGCAAGAAGCAAACTGGATAAACAGAAGAAGGAGGGCTTTCAGGGTGTCCCTAAACTATAAAGAAACAGTTTACAAAAACAAAATAACTATGGATTATTTACCTCCCATCAACAAAGTCTGGAAGGCAGTCGCTTACCGCTTGCTCAGAGGTGACCTTTGCCTAACATACAAGGCCATGTCAAACCCAGATTTGATGAATATGCTTCACCTCAAAAAATCTAGATCCGTCAGAACCACAAGGGCGGGAGACTTAAACCTCGACACGGCTATTAATAGGACGTGCTGGAGGGATAGATTCATCACCCAAAGACTCCCTATGCTGTGGAATAAAATCCCGGTATATGTGAGGCAGAGCACCTCGCTGGCCTTGTTCAAGAGAAATCTTGACCAATGGATGGGAGATCGCAGATATACCCCAGGGATTACCTCAGTGTCACTGCTCAACAGAGGCACAGCAAAATAATGGGTATAGTTCCCCATACTAAAGGGGTGGTGTAAGCCACAAAACTATGGGCTAGGCTTGTAAATGCCCTCGGGCAGATAGCCTAGTATGAACCTATGAACCTATGAACCTATGTTTCAAGCAAACTGAAATAGACAAAAATGAGCAGCAGCAGTGAATGCCTGAAGAGAATCAATGCAGTGCTATGCAGTGGTGATATGGAAAAATGCAAGATGGGTGCTATAGGGCTGATAAACCACCTGCTGTGCATATGCTGATGGGGTCCATACTCAAATGTTGCCACTAGAAACGCAGAGTGCTGACACTCTGGAAAAAGACCAGAACTGCAGGAGAAGCCCTGAGCTTATATATATATATATATATATATATATATATATAATCTCTGAGGTTGCCATACCTCAGCGAAAAGGGAATATCCCAAGGAATACCAATCTCACACTTATATATTTAAGTTTTTTTCAGTCAGATGGTCTCCATGTTTTGCTACCCGCTAGTTGGTAGGCTTTTATTCTTAAAAGCAAGAGATTTATAACCATGTACACTTCAATGGATATGCACCTGAGTGGGACTTTCTTATACACTTCGGTGTGCACTTCATCTACAGGAGAGAAACTGGAAATAAAATGTTATGTTCTCTGGGAAAAATGAACTGCAAAATTATTTTTGGATCAAGGACCAAGTCTGCATTACAAAGTGATCGTATGATATATCTTTGAGCTTATTTATAGTAAGCCATTTTAACAAGAAAACTGAAGTCTCTACATCCTCATTTCACATGCCATAAACAAAGAAGTATAGTAAAGCTTATCCATTTGACATAGCCAAAGGTGACCTTGCAATGCATATATATATATATATATATATATATATATATATATATATATATATATATATATATATATATATATGGGTTCACTTCAATTCACTGAACTTTCAGTTCACTGACTTTCATTTCACTGACACCATTTCACTGAAATTCATTTCACTGAAACTTCATTTCACTGAAAGTTCATTTCACTGACAAGTATTATTACAAAGTAAATGGAATATGCCCCCTTCCCCACTGTAGTGCGACCCTGGAGTTAGAATATATAGTTAGGGGGGTGTGTGGGGGGCGAAGCCCCCCACTTACTTTTCTTTTACTAAGCAATATTTTATCAAAACGTAAGAATATCATATGAAATGAAGTGGGGGGCTGCGCCCCCAACACCCCCCGATGTGGGGGGCTCTTCCCCCCACACCCCCCTAACTATATATTCTAACTCCAGGGTCGCACTACAGTGGGGAAGGGGGAATATTCCATTTTATTGCTAATAATAGTTGTCAGTGAAATGAACTTTCAGTGAAATGAAGTTTCAGTGAAATGAATTTCAGTGAAATGGTGTCAGTGAAATGAAAGTCAGTGAATTGAAAGTTCAGTGAATTGAAGTGAACCCATATATATATATATATATATATATATATATATATATATATATATATATATATATGTGTGTGTGTGTGTGTGTGTGTGTGTGTATATATATGTATATATATTTGTATGTATATGTATGTATGTATATATAAGTGCGAAAAACACTGGAGACACTGAGTTATATAAAATATCCAGTCAAGCAACGAAAATAGCATTTTTTGGCCTATCAGTTCTGAAATTAAATTTTCACAAAACAGTATGTTTCTGTTTTCCTATACAGTCTATACAGCCTCTCCTGGAAATAAGCCTTTACAAGATGTTTAGCCTGTAAGTCTGACTTAGGCCTCAGTTCTAGATGCCTATCACAAGTGCTGTCCTCAGTACATTCCACACCATAGCCACTTCTGTGCTAATGTACTCCATACTTTTAGGACCCTTCCAGATTTTACTGCCTGGCACTAGACCCAGCCTTAACAACTTTGGCAGTGGGTGCTTAACAGTTGTTAAGGTCGTGCTGCGTACCACTCTGGCACGTAACTGGTTTGTCTTTTTCTGAATATTGGAGTGTAATCACTGTGCTCCATGCACTACATAGATATTATATATACAGATTGAAAGACAAACATGCACATAGATAGACAGTTTTAGATTGGATTACAGCTGAAGAAGGGATAAGCTGTATGGCAAATGGATCACCAGAGATCCACTGAGTACTCTCTGTGCTTTGAGGAAACTGGTAGAAGTGCATTCAGAACCACTGACACTGTGAGTCAAAGCCAGTGACCATGCGCAGGACAGTATGAGTAATGGATTGCTTTGTAAATGGTCCTGTCGTAATAAAACACATTTGTCTGCAGTTTATCTTCGACCAAAGTTTACAAATTATGTCTTAGAACACTGTAAAGCCTACAACCAGAGATGAGGAAACTACTTTAACATTTTCTGCAGGTTTTTCTTCTTTATGTGTATGCCTCATACAAAAATCCCTGTCAATGTTATAATGTGTGCATGAAATGTTAAGATAATTTACAAAGAATCTGAATAGTGCAGAGAGATTTATTATAATCCCCCACTCAAGCTAAGTAAACTGTGAATAAACCCCTACATCACCTGCTGAATTGCCATATGCATCACAGATAAGATGCGGGTGATCAAAACAGGGGAATTTACCTCCACAAAGAAAACAGTCACTAGTGGAGTCCACAAATGTTCTGTGCTGGGACTTCTCCTGTTTGGAATCTACATCTCTAAAATAAAAGCCAGTACTAAAGGGCTCTGACTGATTAAGTTTGCAGATGACTGCAAGCTAGGAGCAGTTATTGAATCCCCAAATGACTTAGCAGGAAGGTTTGTCCCAAATAAATAACTGGTGCTAAAATCATGGACTGAAGCAAAATGCCAAAAAAATGCATTACCATATCCTTTGAGAAGTAATTTACATCAGAAAACTACCAGATTGACAATACACCTCTAACCATTGACTCAATTGTTCATGATTTGAGAATTTATGTGGACTAGACAATGGCCTAACTTTTTTTTAACGTGTTCACTGCTGTAAGAAAGTCTTTCTATACTGCACAACTAATAAACAAAGGGATTCTATCTAAATCTAATGATGTCATTGTCCCCTTTTACTCAGCCCTCATTAGACCTTTCATTGAGTATAATACTCCATTGGCATGTATCTATCAAGACACATGCTACAACTAGAACACCACCAGAGATACATTACTAAAAGGATACAGTATGCCCAACATGGAACAACTCAAAGCCCTGTCACTATAATCGGTATCCTACAGATTATTAAGAGGTGGCCTGTGTCTGGCATACAAGGCATTCCTGATCCAGTAATGATGAACCTATTGCACATCAGCAGTCAAATGGAATCAGAAACACTCAGTATAGGGATCTAAATGTCTTCTGCAGCATCAACAGAGCAAGTTGGAGGGGCAGGTATTTCTCTCAGAGGGTACCACTGCTTTGGAACAGACTCCCCATCCATGTAAAACAATGTTGATCACTATCCATATTGAAGCTCAACTTGGAACTATGGATTAAAAAAAATTACCACAGGGTTGCCATCTGTATTACTAAGAGCAGAGGCAGCTTTTAAATTCTTTGTCCCATGCATGGGTCCCTTCAAAGTATCTATGGTATGTTCCCAGGTATTGTCACTAGGGGTAATATACAATTATCAATAATGGAACAGGTTAATTCAAGCACCAAAAGGGAAATTGGCTAGGCTTAAAATAGCACTCAAGGGCACTTAGCCTGGTATTACCTATGAACTTATAAACTATACCTGAAATAGAAGATGCCACAGGGCACGTATTTGTTTGCTGTATGGTATGTCTCATGTAGTTGCAGAAAGTTCACAGTGAATTAATGCTGAATAAATACAATGTAGTCAGACGTATATTCCAGGAACAGCAGTACTGTACTACAGAATTCACTTATAGTGACATCAGTCAGTCCACTTGTCAATTTTTATGATGCATCATTTATTCATGGATAGGACAGGTTAATGTCTTTTCAGGTTTACTATGTCAGGTATTACATGCTGGATAACTATATTTAAATACGTATCACTCTAGCCATTAGAATTTTATGAGTGTACTTTAAGGATACACCTGCTACATTAATGCCTCTAGCAAAAGTACTGCCTAGGACACTAATCTCCTCAAAGTTTTTCACAATGTATGCAAAGGAATGTACAGACTACATCTCTTAAAATTATAAACAGTGACCTATTGTAAGAGTGTATGTTAAGCCCCAAGTGATTTGGAAAGGGGCTATGGTCACACATAAGAAGACGTACATAAAATACAAGAAGAAGAAAGTGTGATGCTACATATTTCTGATGGTAGCAAGCACATGCTGTGCATTCCAATTTATTGGTACAAAAGTAAGACATCTGTTTGCACTGTAGTTCAAGAACCAGCTCAGATACTGGCAGCCTTCTTTCTTCCCTTTATGCTGGGGAATACATTTATCCCTGCTTTAAAAACATTCCCTCTGGATACTGGCAGACTAGCTCAGGGAAGAAGGTGGTCAGCAGCTGGTGTAGCTGCTGTTACACAGGTGGTGGCTGTATGTGTAAGAGGGCAAAAGGTGATCAGCAGCAGGTGTAGCTGCTGTTACACAGGTGGTGGTTGTATGTGTAAGAGGGCAGAAGATGATCAGCAGCTGGTGTAGTTGCTGTTACACGGGTGGTGGCTGTATGTGTAAGAGGGCAAAATGTGGTCAGTAGCTGGTGTACATGCTGTTACACGGATGGTGGCTGTATGTGTAAGAGGGCAGAAGGGAGTCAGCAGCAGGTGTAGGTGCTGTTACATGGATGGTGGCTGTATGTGTAAGAGGGCAGAAGGTGGTCAGCAGCTGGTGTAGTTGCTGTTACACGGGTGGTGGCTGTATGTGTAAGATGGCAGAAGGCAGTCAGTAGCTGGTGTAGCTGCTGTTACACAGGTGGTGTCTGTATGTGTAAGAGGGCAGAAGGTGATCAGCAGCTGGTGTAGTTGCTGTTACACAGGTGATGGCTGTATGTGGAAGAGGGCAGAATGTGGTCAGTAGCTGATGTACTTGCTGTTACACGGATGGTGGTTGTATGTGTAAGAGGGCAGAAGGTGGTCATCAGCTGGTGTAGGTGCTGTTACATGGATGGTGGCTGTATGTGTAAGAGGGCAGAAGGTGGTCAGCAGCTGGTGTAGTTGCTGTTACACGGGTGGTGGCTGTATGTGTAAGATGGCAGAAGGCAGTCAGTAGCTGATGTAGCTGCTGTTACACAGGTGGTGTCTGTATGTGTAAGAGGGCAGAAGGTGGTCAGCAGCTGGTGTAGCTGCTGTTAAACAGGTGGTGGCTGTATGTGTAAGAGAAAACAAACAAATCAAAAAGGGCAATACAAACGAACTACAAACTGTTAAAAACAAGTCCAAAGGTCACAGGCAAAGCACAGTAGTTTATTTTCCAACTAAAATGCTTTTCGTCACCCCACATAGAGTAACTTCTTCAGAATTAAACAAATGGAAACTAAGTAACAGTTTTAAAAGACCCACAATTGTCATCACATGACAAGTGGAACCAATCAACACAATATCCCATTTAAACGTATAGTAAATGTAAAAATACAATATTTAAAAGGTATGTCACAGAAAACCAATAAGGTAAAAGCCTTACAGAACTTGCAACATGTAGTAAACTAATAACAAATTTGCAAGTGAACTACTATACAAAGCAATATATTTAAAAACAATAATAAGAAATAAATGAATAGTAAAATAAACTTAATTCTTGTGTACAATGAAGTAAATTTTTATATGTATGATATTTTTACCTATTTAATTTTTTTAATTTTAGCAGGCAGGATATATTACAGTTGCCATTTAAGCCTGGATGTGAAAATGCATTTAGAATCAATTGCCATTGTAACTCACGTTCCTCGAATTGTAAACTTGAAGGTCCACACCTTATATCTGGTGTGAGTTGGTCAATGGCTTTAAAACAGAACTTGTGACCTGCATTCAGAAAGGAATGTTTGGCTAAAGCATTGTCACTTTTATTTTTAACAATAGCATGGACATGCTAATAGATTCTTTCTCTAAATTTACGGTCCATTTTACCAATGTAAAACGCCGGACAGTTGGTACAGGTTGCAATGTATATAACTGCTTTAGACTCACATTTTAATCTAAAGTTAATGTTAAACTTTTTATTATCTGCAACTACAAATGAATTACCTGTCTTGATGTGACTGCACATCCTGCATGCACCACAGGTAAACATACCCAAAGGTCTTCCACTAGTTTTAAGAGCTCTACGCTTAAGTAAATTTTTTAAGTTGCCAAATCTATCTAGTAAAAAGTTATCTCTACTAATACGGGACCAATTCATAAAAAGAATGGACCTTAGTTGTACACTGTCATTACTATATTTTCATTACTTAATGAAGCTGGCTTTGAAATTTTCTTTCTGGTCACTCTTACCTATTAACTGGCATGTACTATTGCTAATTGAAACAGTGTTTCTAACATTAATGGCTTCATCATGTTCTTT